>NC_135373.1:110898712-111051212 GCF_049243985.1 Paroedura picta
GCGGCATTTGAGGGAGGAGTCTATGGTATTCGATCTGGCTCCTTTCCAAGCCCCACCCTCTGTCCTTCCCAGGCTCAACCCCCACATATTTAGGAATTTCTCCTCCCAGAATTGACAACCCTGGGGTCTTGTGGCTCACAATGTGTGCACTTTCAGCTGAAGTTAAAATGCCTTCTTGAAGCAGCTGAGAAGCCTGCGGGAACTTCAGCATTCACCATTGCTGATTAAGAGTCATTTCACCAGAACTATTTGGCCTCGAAACAATCACAGCAACCAGGAGTGGGGGAGAAGCAATAGCACTTCCCACAGATAAACATTGTTTTTGTTGTCTTTAGGGGACTGGGCGGAACCTCTGCCACCTTCCCTCCTTCTCATTGGTGAACTATAGTAGGCCGAGACTCGCTCCGAAGTTTTTATTCCGAGCACAAGGTAATCTTTGCAAGAATTGCTGCTCTGTGGATTTCCCAGCAGAGAAGGGAGAAAAATAAGTAGGGGGAGAGATAATCTCTAAGTAGTTAAGGGGAGGAAAAAAATACAGCCAGGAATGCAAGAAAGCATCGGAGGAAAGAAAAATAAAACTTCGTAAAAGCTGAGAATTTTCTCCAGGGCATTAATTTGTGCTCAGTTGGTACAGACTGGGCCATACCTGAAAGTGGGGAAGGGCAAGAAGACGGTCGAGGTCGTGGGACAGACCTTAAATGAATGCTACATTTGTTTTGCTGCGTGTGTGACTTAAGTCATAAAAAGAAACAATGATGGAAGAAGAAAGAAAAACCGGCACAGAAGGAGCAGCCTAGTGATTTTTCTATGGACAACTCATGGAAAGAGCATTATGTTCCTCAGGTGATCATGGTGGGATGGTCAGGAGGACGTACTAGTCAGCCCCACATAAAGGTACAGGCTCTTGGAAACCTTCAGCAGAGTTTTCTTTAAACCAAGAACAAACAAGAGTAATAAAGGACCCAGGAAGTGGCTGAAAGGGACAAGGGCTGAAGAAGCTCAGTGGAGGAGACCACATCGAAGGACCAGAAGACGAGAGGCTGCAGGTGCAGCAGGATGTCTCTGGTCAGGGAGCTCCTCCGAGCGAGAAACCTGCTGCTGGTGATCCTGATCCCACTGCTGCTACTTCCCTTGCCGCTCTTATACTCCAGTAGCGTAAGTACTTTGTGCTTTCCTGCATTATAGCTCTTAACGGTGGATTGGGTCAGCAAAGAAGGAGCTGGCCAGACAGATGCCCAGGTGAGCAAGACAGGACAAGTGGTCAGCAGGGGGACTCTGCAGGCAGAGCCTCCTCCTCATTGGGTCTTCCTCAGAGGTCTAATTTTGACACACATACCTCGTTGTTAAAATATGAAATACATAAAGTAGCCAGTAAAGTAAACAAATTACGAGGACTTATCTTTTAGGGTGACAAAATCATTCGAAATGGACTTGATGGAACATGTTCAATTATCAGGCCGTACCTGCCTTTGTACATGCACTGATGTCATCGGCAGAGAACAGAATTTCTTCGCTGCCTGAAAGAAGGGGACTATTGACTGATAAATTAAAATGAGTAGCCGTGTTGGTCTGAAGGAGCACAATAGAATCAGAATCCAGTAGCACCTTTAAGACCAACAAAGATTTATTCAAGGCATGAACTTTCAAGTGCAACACATCAGGTCTAAGACCTAAGATTGTACAGTGCATATGAGAATTTTTCAGTCATGGCCTATGGCCTTCGTGTGTTGCTCACCTTAAACATTTTTTTTAAAACTGCACACAATAACTGTTGGTATATTTTTGTAACCTGTTGTCCACTTTGCACAACAACCAATCTCTCAAGCCCTGACTAATTCCAGTTAGGGTTTTTTTATTTTCTGTTCTCTGTACCATTTCTCCTTTCCTTGTTCTTTGTTCCAGTGAATTCTGAGCCAGGAAGCGTTTCTTGAGCTTGCCCATCTGCTGTCCTGTGCTGTAGGCATAGAGGCAAGAGTGGAACACCTAGGGTTGTCAACCTCCAGGCAGGGCCTGGAGATTTCCCAGAATTAGATCTCCAAGCTCCAGAGACCAGCTCCCCTGGAGGATGTGACAGCTTCAGAGGGCAAACTTGATGGCAAAATCCCTCCCCCTGTTTTCCCCTCCACAAGCACCTCCCCCAAATCAGAGTTGCCAGCTCTAGAAATCCTCAGTGCATTTGTCAAGCTCTTCAGGGGAAGCCACTTAGTAATTAAACAGACAAACATGGCTACAACAAAGCACTTAACTAGTGTATTTGAACCACTGGAATCCAGTCCCTATGAGCAAGAAAATATCTGCTTCCATTCCCCCCCCCCCCCAAAAAAAAAAGAGGGTGACAAGATTTCTGTGCTCAAGGGCAATGATAAGCAAAAATTCTAAGGAAAAGTTTCTGCCTCTTAGTGCATTTGTAGAGTAAGGAAAATTTAGCTTCCAGGTCATTTTTAAAAAAAGGTTCCAATTAGCAGAGCTCCTTGCAAGCCAGGTTTTAAGGCCAGATTTTAAAGGCCTCAGATGTTTACCGCCTGGATCACATTACTCAGCCATTCACTTTGCCTGTGTCCAGGAACGCACTGTGATTTTGCTGCCCAGGCTGAGCCCAACTCAAATTACATCCCATTTGGCATCTTTTGTTCTAGATTTAAGTATGCAGCTGTGAGTGCCATGTTTTTTTTTCTTTATGGGGAGAGAAGAGTTGCTCTCTCTGGGTTTCTCCTGCCCTGCCCTGCTTTCGTCAAGGAACACGGCTGAATTACATTAGTGGCTTGAGTTACATTTATGTTTTGAATGGAAGGAGAGAGGATATTTGCAAATCGCTTTTGCAGATTAATTTCCTTCCCAGCTTACGTTCTTGCTATTACAAATACTCTCGTGCAATCTGGCTTTGTTTACTCCGTGTTGTTGGCTTTTAATGAAGTTGAGATTCATCCTGTGATTAATTTGTTTGGGACTTGTTTAATGGATGGCATTCATTTGCTTATCGGTGTCAGAGAGAACAAACGAACAAGTCGGGCAAATTAGACAACGCAGAAGTCAGCTAAAACTAATTTCAAGCTCATTAAACAAGTAAACTGAGAGGGCAGGAAAGGAAAAGGGATGATATTCCTGCACTCGAGGTGAGGAGAGTTATCCAATTACAAGTTGCAAATCTAGAGGGATAATGAAGATGGAATTAAAGGATATCGAAAACAAAAAAACATCAAAGAGCTGGTATACAGCCAATTAATATACCATGAGATAATAAATATTTACTATTCAGTTATGGTAATAAAGCACTGTGTTGTTTTCACACCTTGTAATAATACCCTGGGAAAACCGTTGTAGGACACATTATTATGGCAAGATGGAGTATTGGCTGGGATTATTGTTGACCCTAAAGTCAGAATCCACAGAGTAAGAGCCCTTTGCAAAGTTCATTACTGGCAAAATCTCTCAAATACAGCTTGGCGTAGTAGTTAAGAGCAGCAGCTTCTAACTTGTCGAACTGGGTTTGATTTCCTACTCCTCCACAAACAGCGAGCGGAGTGACTTTGGGTTCATCACAGCTCTGATAGTGCTGTACTCATAGAGCGGTCCTGTCAGAGCTCTCTCAGCCCCACCTACCTCACAGGATATCTGATGTGGGGAGAGGAAGGAAAGGTAATTGTAAGCTACTTTAAGGCTCCTTTCAGTAGTGAAGAGAGGGGTATAATAACTAACTCTTCGTCATCTGATTAGGATACCAGGTGTAATCCAGTAGCAACACTGGAAGGAGAGGAATCATTCAATACATCATCTAGTCCAGGGGTAGTCAACCTGTGGTCCTCCAGATGTTCATGGACTACAATTCCCATGAGCCCCTGCCAGCATTTTCTGGCAGGGGCTCATGGGAATTGTAGTCCATGAACATCTGGAGGACCACAGGTTGACTACCCCTGCTGTAGAGAGTCAGCCCTCCAAAGCCCCTACATCCTGCAAGAGAACTGATCTCTGTCACTTGCTATACCTGGAGAATTATATGACATACTGTATACTCACACTGCTTATTTTGTTCAGTGTTGTCCTCTCACAGTGTTACTGATGCCCTGTACTTTCTAATTAGCCTTTTTGTATTTTGTAATCTGCCTCGAGTCTCCATGAGAGGTGAGCTATAAATAAGCTCAATACATACATTTCTATTCTATTTCTGATAGTTAAGCAATAGAGCATACAGTAATGGGCTTGCAGCTCTGTTTGGTGGTCCCTGAACCCCCAGGTTTCAACTCGAGGGCATGCTTGGGCCCTGGACTTTGCACCAGCAATTAATTGTACCCCACTGACACATTTAGTCATTGAAGTTCCGCTTTTAAAAATCCTCAGAGCCACTTATGTAGTGGAAAACTGTACAATTAACATTCACAAGCTGGGGGCCTATGATAAATAGAAAGGGGAACTTTTCTTCCTGCACTTGAATCTCCTCAGCCAGGATTCCGTAAGCTCTCAGAGGCTTGAGTAAAGTAATCTAGTTTCTTTGGTTTCCTGTATTTTCTCTTGAACTGGTTTTTAATTGCTTTCAAAGTCATATGCTTCCCAGAGAAGACTGTCTTCAACAATAAAATCAGAGTCCAATAGTACCTTTAAGACCAACAAAGATTTATTCAGGGTGTGAGCTTTCGAGTGCAAGCACTCTTCCTCAGACTATGATCTTCATGTTGGTCTTAAAGGTGCTTCTGGACTCTGATTTTATTGTGCTACTTCAGACCAACACGGCTACTCATTTGTATCTCTCTTCAACAAGCCATTTTGCATCCATTCCCTTGTGATTGACTTACAAAATAGCCTTTTCCTCTGTGTGTAGGAAGCCCCCGAAATATGTGCTGTTTGTGGATAGCCTGGTTTTAATGCTTTGGTAATTGGCAAATAGTGATTATTATAAGGGACGGTTGCCGGAATAAAGTAGGGAGGTCCTGCCTTCCTGGGAACCTCAGTAAATGACTGAATTCCAGGGGCTACCTACTGTCTCTTTTGAAGCCTTTTCCTGTTCCTTGGAGATGCATCTGTACTATGAAGCGCCTTTGTTCTCCATTTGGGATAATGCACCATAGTATCATTTCATTTTATTTATTATTTATTACATATTCATGTTCATGACAGGATTGCAGATCCATGAGAACTATAACTAGGTCAGAAAAGAGACCCCTCTAATGCAGCATTTTGTTTCCATCTGTGGTCAACCAGTGCCCATTCCACACACGTTGGATAATGCACTTTCAATGCATTTTCGAAGCAGATTATCCTGTTCCGCATAGGAAAATCCAGCTGCAAAAGCACAGTGGAAGTGATTAGCCAACATGTGCAGGATGGACTCAAGTGTCTCTGGAAGCTCCTAAACAAATCGGGAGGGTGATGTTCTCCCCCTCCTTTCTAAGCTACCCTCTGGTATACTGCCATTGCATGTGGATGTTCTGTTGGTTGTCAGAGCTTCAAGGCAAGTGATCAACTTGTTGTCCATGAATGTGTGGATTCCTGGAATGGTCTGGGAATGACTGATGTTTGCTTAAGCAAAGCTAGTGTGGACCTGTCCACTGCCCAAATAGCAGGCAACTAGTATGCCATTGTGAGCTTTCTAAGAAAATGTAACAGTTAATACAGAATTTTGCCTAGTTTTTTTTTTCAGTCATCTGCATTAATATTGCTACTTGATGTAGTCCTTGTTCTCTCATTAATCTAAAGCCTGCACAGTGATCCGAGTGGTGAATCATCACGTACAACAGTGTTGCTGGGTTTTGATGTGCTGAGGTGTCTCTTCCGATTTCCACTCTTTCAAGCCGAAGCAAATTCTAGGAATGCAGCCTTGTGCAATGGCTAACGTTTTTCTGTAGTGTCCCTGTTCCCAAGCACACCCCGTCTCCTGGCCTCTTGCCCCCATACAGAGTATTCTAGGCTGAATTCTCTTCTCTGCCTGATAAATGCTACACTCATTTTGTATTCTGCAATAGTGTATACCGCACTAAAATTCGATAAACTAAAAATGGGCAATTTATTGTAGGGGTGTGCCTCCACAGCAAGGCCTACATTGGAGAGAGCTGTTATTCTGCAGCCACCCTCTGCGCACCTGAGTGTTCATGCGCATTGCTTGGCATGCATTAATGCTGGAGACAAGGAGCCTTCGCTCCACATTCTATTTCGTGTCTAGAGACTCCAGGAAGGGAGGGAAAAGCCTACCAACTCACAGGTGCAAAACTCTCGCATTCCCAACAGGTAAAAGCAGGGACTGGGATTTGCCAGGGAGAGGGAGGGAAACAACCCTACAATAAGGAGTGAACATAAGCCAGAAATAGCAGGCTATTCAATATTCTTGACAATATGCAATTCAATTTACATACTCTTTTCACTCTCCGCTTCCTGTAATTTCTTTGTAAAAGCTTTTTAAAAATCAAATTAATCCCTTTCTGGTTTTTCCTGTTTCATTTGGCAAAGAGTCTCTCTTGCGGCGCGCAAACCAGAAAAGAGATGTGTGTGTCCTCCTTTGATCAGGCTCTCAAAACCGGCTCCTGTCCAACAGCTTAAGTCAGAAATGACCTGGGAAGAGGTCTCTGACATCTTTAAAGGATTAGCGATGGAATGTTTGCATTACATAACAAAACAGACACGCTTCTCATAGCCTTCCCTTCCTTGAGATAGAGTATTGGTGTTATCAGCTATATGGTTGTTGGGGCCCCGATCACCTTATATTGGGACAGACAGGCCAAGGTATCTAATGTAGTAATTTGGCTGCCTACCCCCACCCCATTCTCACATCAATCAGGTAGCTAAAGTCACAAGCGTAAACGATATAGCTCACACTATATTTCGGTCCTGGCCCCTGCCATCAACCCAACCTAAATAATGGAACCCAGTGCACTGTATCCAGTTGATGAGCAATACATTCAGAATGGATAGGGTTGCCAGCTCCAGGTTGGGAAATACCAGGAGATTTGGGGGAGTGGAGCCTGAAGAGGGGCTCAGGAGGAGAGGGACTTCAATGTGGTATAATGCCATACATGCCACCTTCCAATGTGGCCATTCTCTCCAGGAGCACTAATCTTTGTCTCCTGGAGATCCGTTGTAATCCCAGGAGATTTCCTGCCACCACCTTGTCAACCCTAAGAATAGACAAAAGAAAATCATTCTCAACAAGTGATCAAACGGTTGAATGCAGAAGGTGCTGGGATGGTTGGTAGCCTAGGGGTTTAGACAGATTCGTGGAAAACAGGTCCCATGGGGATTAAAGGGAACCTCTACATTAAGAGCAGACAGCATCTAACTTCAATGGGGTGTAGATGAGTGTAACAATGCTTAATATTGTATTGAATATTCAGGGAAGGCTTTGGCCTTCAAGTTGTTTGGCCCTTCAAGACCACTATGTAAAACAAGATGTTGACCAAAGTGGGACACCAATCTGATACTGCAGGACTCTTCTTATGGATTCTTATATGTATGCTCACCTGGGGAAGAAGCCTAAGAAGGTCTACTCAGAAATCAGTCCCATGCAATTCAATAGGGCTTACTTCTAGAAATGTGTCCTGAGGTCTGCAGCCTGGAGGTCCTTCAAATAAAGGCAGGATAAAAATGAGATAGAAGCATAATAGGTATTTTCATCCACAACAATTGAGTCCAGGCACAGAGCAATGAGACTGGTCTTCATGGTTTTTGGTCCCTGAAGAAAATTATTTTGGGCCTTGACAGTCGAACAATCAAAGAGGAATGGGAAGGCGACTGTAAGCTGCTTTGAGCCTCCTTCGGGTAGGGAAAAGCGGCATATAAGAACCAACTCTTCTTCTTCTTCTTCTTCTTCTTCTTCTTCTTCTTCTTCTTCTTCTTCAATGGAACTAAAGCACAGTATCTTCTCCCACTCTGGTTCAGCATAGTCAGAAGTCTGAAATGGCCTCAAAAAGGGCTGTTCGTGTCCAAAAGAACAGACTGTTTAGGACATAAACTACACGGAGAACCTTTTTCTCCTCAGAGATACTGTTTCCTAGCAATGCCAAAGCACTAAACCAACAACAATAGAGGCCCTATTTGTCAGTATGGGCATGAACACGCTGGCCTTGTAATGTTGCCAACAAACCTGCAGAAATGAAAATGTTCTGCCCCTTAAACAGAGGCTTGCGTGGAAATGGGCAGTTGAAGTTTTTCATAGCATGGAGGTCAAATAACATCACCTTGGGAAAAAATCATCCTATTAAGCGTCTATAAAGGGACAATATGTTTCTTTTTTATTCCACGCCAGCAGCAACTGGCCCTCAGGTTTTAAGAGGAACCAGTGAGAAATGTGATTAGTCTACTAGAGCAAGACCAGACAGACCTGTGCTCCAACTCCTGTCCATCTGTGATGGCTGCTGTGCAACTTGGGCTACTCACAACCCTTCAGAAGAAGAAGAGTTGGTTCTTATATGCTGCTTTTCCCTCCCCAACGGAGGCTCAAAGCGGCTTACAGTCGCCTTCCCATTCCTCTCCCCACAACAGACACCTTGTGGGGTGGGTGAGGCTGAGAGAGCCCTGATATCACTGCTCGGTCAGAACAGTTTTATCAGTGCCGTGGCGAGCCCAAGGTTACCCAGCTGGTTGCATGTGGGGGAGCGCAGAATCAAACCTGGCATGCCAGATTAGAAGTCCACACTCCTAGCCACTACACCAAACTGGCTCTCATCTAACTCTACCTCTTAGAGACATCTACCTCTACCTCTAGAAGAAGAAGAAGAAGAAGAAGAAGAAGAAGAAGAAGAATTGGTTTATCAGCTTTATCAGTGCTGTGGCTAGCCTAAGGCCACACAGCTGGCTGTATGTGGGGGAGTGCAAAATCGAACCTGACTCGCCAGATTAGAAGTCCACACTCCTAACCACTATACCAAGCTGGCTCTCCAGGAGAATTGGTCTCCCTCACTTGGAGAGCACTTGTAATAGTGGGAGTTCTCCAGCCACTATCTGTAGGTTGGCAACCCTAGTTCATCAACCCTATTTCCTCCGCAGCACTTCTCAGGCAACCTTACTTATCTTGCCTTCAGATCGTTGCATATTAAAATGTGAGGATAAAATGGATAGGAGAACCATTCATATTGCTCCGAGCTTCTTAGTTTCACTTGACCCTGGAACTGAATTGCTAACATGTTTATTTATTTGAAGGATTTACATTCTGCCCTTCTGCCTAGAAAGCAGCTCATGACAAGAGAAAACTGAGATAATAGATTCATTTTTTTAAAAAACAAACAAAGCGGCTGAAGGGTCCCAAAGAGCGTCCTCTCCTTGATCCTCTGTTTTCCTCTTACGCTCTTCCGTGACCTTATGATGATTGTGAGAGAAACAGCTTCTACACTAAAAAAACGCAGCCAGGCAGGTAGAGCCAGATAACCACAAAGTTTTTGTCTGTAGAATAAAAGGCTGATGTGGTATTATGGTTTAGAGAGGTAAAATTTAATCTGGAGAACCAGGTTGGATTCCCCACTCCTCCAAAGGAAGCCTGTTGGCCATTGACCTTGGGTCATTCACCATTCTCTCAAAACTCTCTCAACCACACAAGGTTCCTGTTGTGGGGAGAGGAAGGGAAGGAGACTGTAAGCTGCTTTGAGAGTCCTTAAGGTAGAGAAAAGCCGGATATAAAAACCTTCTCTTCTTCTCTAAAATAGCAACTGAGCTGGCAGGCTCCCATCCCCACCCCCTGGAAAAACTCAAGTCACCAGCTAAGAACCACTAATCTAGCTGACCTGGATAACTCATGCTAGCCTGCTGTTTTCAGATCTGAGCTGCTAAGCAGAGTCAGCTCTAGCTAGTATTTGGATGGGAGATTGCCAAGGAATACCAGGGAAGGCAGGAAACGACCCGTCAGTCAAAGTCCAAGAGAAGATCAAAAGAAACCGAGGATGGCCAACAGTTTATTTCAACAAAGTGTAGCGATCACACGATGAGCAAACAGTCAAAACGAGTCCCTAGGTGGATACCTCATTTTCAAAGGACTTCTTCATGACTATGTATACATAAATAAAAATAAACTCAGCAATAACTTATATAGAAAAATTCAAAGAACCAATCTTATATAGCAGTATACCTTGTTTGTTTGTTTGTTTTATATTCTTAGATTTTTATACCGCCCTCCCATACAGCTCATGGCGGTCTACATGGAACGTCATGGGGCACATAGACCATCAAAGTTATTACACAGCACATGAATAGTATCAACAGTGGAAGAAAGTTAACAAATACAGCAACTGGCCCAATTGAACAAATATTGGCAGGAACAACTTTAACAGAATCCCTTGGGAGGTCAGAATCAGTCAGGTCATGGAGGGTATGTCTTGAGGAGGGACCCACAGATGTTGTGTCGGATTAGCCTCAGTTCCATAAAGGTAAAGGTAAAGGTATCCCCTGTGCAAGCACTGAGTCATGTCTGACCCTTGGGGTGACGCTCTCTAGCGTTTTTATGGCAGACTCAATACGGGGTGGTTGGCCAGTGCCTTCCCCAGTCATTACCGTTTACCCCCCAGCAAGCAAGCTGGGTACTTATTTTACCGACCTCGGAAGGATGGAAGGCTGAGTCAACCTTAAGCCGGCTGCTGGGATTGAACTCCCAACCTCATGGGCAAAGCTTTCAGATGGCTGCCTTACCACTCTGCGCCACAAGAGGCTCATATTAGTTCCATACAGGAACTAATTTTTCCTTTTCAGTAAATTATGCCTTCTTCAAATACACTTCTGAAAAATACATGACAATACATGATTAATGGATATTCTAGCTCCCAATCAGAAATAGTCCAAAAAGTATTCAAAATAATCAAAAAAAGAAAGAAAGAAAAGAAACCCTACTAAATATCCCCTCAATGCAAAAGTTTTTCACTTTCAAATTGAAGCCTCATCCCACAATAGACCACTAAATCCCCAGGTCAATTTATTATGTAGCCTAGTTATCCACTAGCCTAGTTACTTGTGCATTAAATAGCCTCGTAGCAGCATTTTACTTGAGATTAATGCGGCAATATAGAGAATTATCGCTTGCCAGGCAGGCATCTGCTACAACTTCTTGTTTGACTGATCTTTCTCTACATCTGAAAGATTTATACATTATATCTCCCCCAAACCTCACCTTAAACTCCACATCCTCCCAGTCTTTTTTGTTCCTTTGTTGCTTGAACTTCTTTTTCATTACTCACTGCCTGTTCATGTATTCTCCAGACCCATTAGCTCTTTACATCCAGCTTTATTCTGAAGCTTATTTGGACTTTATTAGCACCTCCTATTGGGGAAGGCACTGGCAAACCACCCCGTATTGAGTCTGCCAAGAAAACGCTGGAGGGTGTCACCCCAAGGGTGACATGACATGACCCGGTGCTTGCACAAGGGAAACCTTTACCTTTTTAGCACCTCCTACTGGGGCCACTCCACCCTGGCAGGAGAAAGCGATCCCTTAAAACAGGAATGATGAGGCATTTAGGGCTACAATGTTCAGAGGCGAACATTTCTAGCATGGATCGTTTCAACAGTGATATTGTCATGTAGACAGTCAGATGTGGCCTATGTGATCTTCAGGCCTCCCTAGGAGGCCATGGAGGAGGTGACCTGTCAGTAACTGCAATAATCAGAACATTTCAGAAAGTGGCCACTAGTCTCCTGGACAGTTTTCATCCCTTAAAAGCCATTCTTTCTTCAACTGAAAAGGCATCAGTGTTTTTATCCCGAATTGCACTCCATCCCTATCCTCTTGCCATCACCACATTGCCCACTGCTTCAGGGACTCGTCCAGCTTCCAAGAATTCGCTTGTGATTCAGAGCAGCAGGGTGGCCACTGTTAGGAAAACAAACACTAGAGTCTGTGGCATCTATCCCGGCCAGGCCACGCGCTCAGCTGACTCCCATCCAATATAAATATCCAGTCACAGTATCCAGATCATGCATTCCAAGGAGAAGTCCAAGAGCTCCAAAGTAATGAAAGTCTGCAAATGGATAATTTCTATTTCACGCTTTGTGTGTTGGAGAAATAAAATGCAGAACAATTACTATATAAGAAACTCAACTTTTGCAGAAGATAATTGTATTGTTAGACAACCTCACTGATGGCCCTTTAGTAGCAAAGAGTCCTGACCTGAACAGTTGAGGGCTGATTCTGCACTTACTTTGTTTTTTTTCCATTGTGGATCCTGCTGAATTCAGATTGATTTGAACTTGGGTCTTGCTCTACCCCGCGCCCCAATTGAAACAGAAAGTGTTCTGCACTTGATTTGGGAAGCTCAGAGTGGGGAAGGGAGCCAAGCGCAGCAGGAGTCTCTTTTTTTTCATGAACAATGGCTGGGGGAGAGGATTGGAGAAAGCAGAGGAGGGGGGAATAAATCCAAGAGGCAAATCTCTGCTGAGAGAAGTTAGGGTTTCTGAAGCACAGTCACTAACGGAGGTCTTACTACCAGGAACCAGGAAGTCTTTGAACTGGTGCCCTGGCCAATCAGGGAAAACTATTTTGCTACAAGGCATGGAGAAGGAAGTGAATTCACAAAAAGCAGAAACCTGCACCCTTACTGATGGTAATTTTTAAAAAAATATCAAGGGTTATATCCACTTCTGGATATTGCTGGGGAAAGGTAGGGTCACTCCAGATCGATCATGCATGTTGCAGAGGGAAAATTTAAAATGCCCAAAATCAAAATGGAATCAAATTGTGTAGAAGGGAGGGATTTATTTGAACTGGGAGTGGGTAAAAAGCCCTGTGCTTGGGGGTTTTCCATTGTGGCCCCTTGATGTGCTAATGAGCACACAGGTATAGCTCATCTGCTTAAACAGCTTAACAACAGTCCCCCAAGGCTGACTTCGCTGAGTTACATGTGGATTGCAATTCCAACAATAAATAAAATGATGAGAACAGAGTGATTTGGGGCACCTGAAAATGTGGGGATAAATAAGGTGGCCCTGCCACATCTCTGACTTGGGCAGGAATATCTTCTTCAAAGAGTATTCGTGCCTTATCAAGACTATGCCTCCCTTCTAGTAAAGGTAAAGGTATCCCCTGTGCAAGCACCGAGTCATATCCAGTCTCCAAAGAAGCCATTTTCTCCAGGAAAATTTCTCTGTCATTTGGAGACTAACTGTAATCCCTGAACGTCTCTAGGCCCACCTGGAGGATCACAACCTAACCCCTCCCCTTGTTTAGATTTAGTCAAACTCTTTAAAGCTGCCGTCCTAAGAACACTTTCCTAAAAGTCAGACCTAATGAGTATGAAACTTATTCTGAATAGGCCTATTTAGAATTGCTCTCTAATGCACTGATCTGTCTTTTGCTTATAGTGGGTGGTATCCAATTTTTGAATGGAGAAAGTTCATCCGGCCTAAAGATCCTTCCTGCCACAAAAAAGGAAGGGCCACAGGTTGGGGGAAGGATCCTTAGGTTGGAGGAGGTATCAAGCTTTGCTGAGCATCATGGTAGGATGTGGGTGATTCTCTTTACAGATAGCTAACAGAGATGTAACAGATTCAAGTGGGTGGCCATGTTGAGCTGAAGTATTACAACAAAAATAGAGTCCAAAAGCACCTTTAAGACCAATAAAGATTTATTCAAGGCAAGAGCTTTCCAGTGCATGCACTCTTCCTAAGTCTAAATGAACAACCATCATAATTGTGGAGATGTAAGGCACAAGAGATGTAACAGTGTCCTTACGTTGTGGGCATAAATAAATAGCAAACTAGTCACAGCAGTTTTTCTGGATTGGAGCCCAATTCATTAGAATGCATGTGACAAAGAGAGCCAGTTTGGTGTAGTGGTTAGGAGTGCGGACTTCTAATCTGGCATGCCAGGTTCGATTCTGCGCTCCCCCACATGCAACCAGCTGGATGACCTTGGGCTCGCCATGGCACTGATAAAACTGTTCTGACCGAGCAGTGATATCAGGGCTCTCTCAGCCTCACCCACCCCACAGGGTGTCTGCTGTGGGGAGAGGAATGGGAAGCCCCTTTGAGCCTCCTTTGGATGGGGAAAAGCGGCATATAAGAACCAACTCTTCTTCTTCTTCTTCTAAAGCTGGCTCTAATCTCAAAAAAGTTAGAATAAAAACTTGTTAGAATTTAAGATGCTTCAGGGCTCTTGTTTATATACGACTGAAAAAAATCCATGTGTGCCTGGAATTTTGCAAGCTTGCTGGTTCAGTTCCAATAGCCACATTCTGATTTTGCATCTCCCTTGTGAGAAAAAATACTATGAATTTTAATTTTTGCACCGTTCAAGGGGTTTTCTCATGCCAAGTTTTTTCCCTATTACAAGAAAAACACATTCTGCAAGGCTTGGAATTTGAAGGACATCTAGACAGCTGCAGTTAAAAGTGGTGTAAAAGAATAAACAGAAGACCCAGCCCTGATAGCGACAAACATTAGGGAAAGTGAGGAGGATCAAATGGAGGACAGAAGAACAACTTTGAAAGCCTCCTTGGGTCCCCATTGTGAACAAAAGCTGATTTATGGCAACCCTGTAGGGTTTTCAAGGCAAGAGACATTTGTAGGTGTTTTGCTATTGCTGGCCTCCATGCTATGGAGAGCCAGTTTGGTGTAGTGGTTAGGAGTGCAGACTTCTAATCTGGCATGCCAGGTTCGATTCTGCACTCCCCCACATGCAGCCAGCTGGGTGACCTTGGGCTCGCCACAGCACTGATAAAACTGTCCTGACCGGGCAGTGATATCAGCGCTCTCTCAGCCTCACCCACCCCACAGGGTGTCTGTTGTGGGGAGAGGAAAGGGAAGGCAACTTTAAGCCGCTTTGAGCCTCCTTCAGGTAGGGAAAAGCGGCATATAAGAACCAACTCTTCTTCTTCTTCTTCTTATGGTATTCCAGCCTATGCTCTCATGGTTCTCTGTGCACACAAATCACAATCCCACCCCCTTCCAAGCTTTGGGCCTTAGCCAACAGTCCTACCATTTATCTTGGTGTAGTGGTGACTTTTAATTTGGTGTGAGCTGGGTTTGATTCCCCACTCCCCCACATGCAGCCAGCTGGGTGACCTTGGGCTCCTCACAGCACTGATAAAGCTGTTCTGAGTGAGCAGGAATATCAGGGTTCTCCCAGCCTCACCTACTTCACCTGTTGTAGGGAGAGGAAAGGGAAGGCGATTGTAAGCCGGCTTGAGACTCCTTCTGGTAGAGAAAAGTGGCATATAAGAGCCAACTCTTCTTCTTCTTCTTCTTTTAATGCAGTCAGAGTCCAAACCAGTAAATATAGTACCAGAGAGCTGTCTTCCTCCAAGGATCTCAGATCCATTTGTTTCTTGAATAATGAAATCTGATTTCTATGTTGTAGCCTCTCTAACTTTTAAGTATAATAAGTACAAAATCTTTCGACACTGATTTCTAGAAACTTTTATCCATGAAACATAGATGCACTGATGCTATCTCCATAGAGACAGGAATTGTGTCAAAATGCATTGTCTTCATTTGATGTGTAAAGTTTTAAAAAATCAAAAGGATACCTGTCACCAGGCTAAAACTAAGGAATATTGTTGTGATTTTAAGCCTTGTCAAAATACCTGATACAAACCAATTCAGTATGTTGAATTATGTTATGAATTATGTTTTATTCATAACAGCGGTGTTATGAAAACCACATATTTGTTTTAAATCATAATTTAAAATAAATTCCTGTTTTTTAAAATATTAATTTGATTGAACATTATCTAACTATTTACCATTGGATCACATAGCAATGCAATTCTTAACAGAGTTATGCCCTTCTGTGCCCACTGAACTTAATGAATTTAGGAGACTGTAACTTTATCTAGGATTCAAAATATCAGGATATTATCAAAGTACCAAAGGAGGTTATCAAAAGAATTATAAAGAACAGGTCTTTTTCATTCCTTTTATCATTCATAATCTGTTTTTAAAAGCCGTTAGAAAACCTATTGCAGAACTCTTTAACACCAAGGAAAGAACTGAAAGATCTGAGAAATGATAAGAGAATTTAAGCAATTCCTCAGCAATGCTTCTAATACTGGAAAATATGTGTTTCGTTAGTTTTTGTTTAAAAGATGCCTCGTGTCAGTTACAACTTTTGAAGAGGCTTTAATAACTACAATAATATTTTTAATGAAGACGGTAAGAATATATGCAAGAGAGCAGGAGCAGTCAATTAAAAAAACATTAGTGGTTCAAAAATTAATGTACTTTAGCTTTGATAACAGAGTGTGAGTAAGGGCAAATTGATGAATATTGCTGCATCACAGAATGCTCGATGTTTAACCCCTTTCCCTCTTCCTCCAGGAAGCCTCATGCGCCTATGTGTTGATAGTGACAGCAGTGTACTGGGTTTCCGAAGCGGTGCCCCTTGGGGCTGCAGCTCTTGTTCCTGCTTTCCTCTACCCACTCTTTGGAGTCATGAAGTCCAGTGAGGTCAGATCCGTGTCCTTTTAGAATCAGTCTTATTGATTCATGCATGCAACACACATTGTGCACTACTGTTATCACTTGCTGGTTTATTTCATACAAGGGCTCTCTAAGAGGGTGGAAACTGACTCCAAGGAAATGTATTGCATCGACTGTAATATGAGATTATGTGAAAGTCTTGTCCGGCTGATACAACACATCCAAAGAATTACTTGGTACTGTGGCCATATTATCTTCCCAACAAACCTGTGCGTAGGTTAGGCTGACGGCCTAAATACACGTACTTTTCCCATGACCATCCCCAGGCTGGATGGACAAATGTAGCCTTGGCGTTCTGTGGGACATGCAGGTCAAATCTGGATCTCAAATTTTGGCCTGTTCAGGGTTCAGAAACCTAAATTTGTGAATTGACCAATTGGGACAAACTACTATGAATTTTGGGTGCAATTCGTGTGGCTCATGATGGTTCATAAAAATCAGAACCAGAGGTTTACTCCTGCTTTATGCTCCTCAGCAGAAACAATTGAGCGCTGGGACCTCCACTGCCACTCAGCTGTTTGGTTTAAATGGCTCAGCACCATTTAAACCAGTGGTCCCCAACCTTTTTCAGGCCGGGGACAGGGGAGGGGAGAGGGAGGCCCGGGGACCAGGGGGAGAGGGAGAGCAGCGATCGCCAGTGGGCGCAAACATGCATGCACAGAGCAGCCACGCTGGCGCATTTGCGCCCGCACCTCCCCCCACAGTGCGGCTAGGCTTGAGCAATTTGGCTGCCAGAGCCATGGCCTGGTACCGAGGGCTTCACAGCCTGGTACTGGGCCGTGGCCCGGAGGTTGGGGATCACTGATTTAAACTATTGCTGCTTTGTGCTACCTGGTTTTTATAACACACATTTTGTGACCCCGAGGAGTTCCAAAGCAGCTTACAATCACCTTCCCTTTCTCTCCCCACAACAGACACCCTGTGAGGTAGGTGAAGCTGAGAGAGCTCTGAGAGGACTGTGACTTACCTCAGGTCACCCAGTGTTGGAAGAGTGGGGAATCAAACCCAGTCCTCCAGAATATAGGCCACCACTCTTAAGCACGACACCAAGCTGGCTCTCATCATTTATTCCTCTGAGGAAACATGATTAGTTTCAGTTGACCTCTTAATCCATTTTGGTACCTGATGGGAGAGAGTTTTCGCATTATCCCTTGTCTGAATGCTGCAACAGCTCCCATGCATTTGCTGGTAACAAATGAATTGGCCTTCCCTTTCTAGTAAGAATGCTGAGAATTTGGCTGTCATTGTGCCCACCAAATGGAGTAGCATCAGCACATGAAGTTTGAGATCAGGGATATTTGAGCGCTTTATGCAGGTTCTCTTCCCAAAGCTATCTAGAGGCTGAGACTAAGAGCCTTGTGCTTATAAGAACATTAGCCTTTGTGTCTAGACCCCCCAAAAGTGTGACAGGGATAAAGGGAAACAATAAAGGCTTGTGTGCGAAATGTCTCAGATTCTTTGCTTTTCGCTCAATAATATGTTTCATAAAAATTGTTGCCCAGGCTAACCTGAAGGGGGTGGGGTGGAAAACAGGTAATGAGATAAGAATTAGAGCAAACAAGCCAGGGAACAAACTTTTGAGAGTTCTCCACCAATGTTTTAATTGTTGACAATCGCACACACTTTTTAACATTTCCCCATTTGGTTAATATGAACAAATGCTGTCAACTCAAACCAGCTGTCTTAAGAAGCTGCCCCATCTCCAAACATGGGGATTTGTTTTTTCTTACAATGGCTACTTCAATGTTCACAAGAATTTCTTGACCATTGAGATTGGGGGAAGCCTGTGCCCCAGCCAGGTTGGTCAATCCTGCTGACACTTTGCTCTCTGATTGCTCCAAATGGGTCTGTCATTATAGTTTGGCCTGGAGTGATGCACCTGCCAAAGTTTGTAACAAAGTTGTGTTCGCCTAACTTATTGGCGGTAGATGTTTTCCTCAAATATCCATAGCTGATAGTCTTCTGGTGGCTCTCTTAAAGGACCTATCAGACCTTGGAAAGGGTGATGCTTTATTCTACCCTGAAAGGTGGAGAGCAGGTGTGAATTTTTGGAGTTTGGAACAGAGAGAGAGAGAAAGTTGTGAAGCATTTTGAGCCGCAGGTTTCCTGCTTTCTCTCTGGGCATTTGTTGTTACCTGCTTTTCTGTAGAGTTCCTCTTTGTGTCCATGTGCTGTGCTTATATAATGTCAAATATATATGTCATTGCTTATAAAAGCGGGGGGGAAAGCATAAAAACGTGCACTATATGGCATCACAAATTAACACAGACACAGTTTGCAAACAGGTTAGGTAAGTACCGGACATGAGAAGTTCTCTAATATTAAAGAAAATTCTGAACAGAAAGAAAAGCAGAGGTAACATGAGAAGATGAAAAATGATGGATCGGTTTTCGTGCTGGTAGATCCTACTACTCCCAAAGATGCTCTTAGCCACTAATAGTTTTGTCTCTTCCCTTCCCCTTCTCTCCCTGGCGTTTAATCTCCTCCAACTTGTTTTCCCTGCAGGTGGCTGCAGAATACATCAAGAATACCACTTTGCTTCTCATGGGGGTCATTTGTGTGGCAGCCTCTGTCGAGAAGTGGAACCTGCACAAACGGATCGCCTTGCGCATGGTCATGATAGCTGGAGCAAAGCCGGGCATGTGAGTCAAACTGCTGTTTCGCAGCGTGCAGCAAGGACAGAGTTGTTAAAAAGGAAGGTGCAAACTGTCGATAAGATTAGCATGTGGTGCTTATTCACTGTAACGCTTTTTAAAAACTGCTGCGGAAGCCCATAGAATGAAGGATGCAGGGTAGACACTTACGAAGAAGTTTCCAGATAACATTCCAGCCCCTTTCAGGTGTTACAGCCCTGCATTCTAGGAGCCTTCCAACTGCGTGAATTGGGAGTGCACACGACCCAGTCTTCTTGTATGCCGAAAGGAGCAATGAATGAATACATGCGACTCAAAATACTGAATTTTCAGCTTTTTGGTTCGCATGCTCCAAGGCTCAAAAGCCACAGATTGCCCTTTCTATACAACACTAGAGGCAAAGCCCGTTGCACCCAGAAATACAACAGGCACTAGCACATACACCTGCACTGAGACCTTCCTGGGTTCTGGCCCTCCCGCACCCCTCGATCTTGAGATCCAGTGGCCTAGTTGGCCCAAAATAGCCTGGACTTCTCAGATCTCAGAAGCTAAGTGGTTCAACATAGTTAGTACTAGGATGGGAGACCACCAAGGAAGTCCAAGTTTACTATGTAGAGGTAGGCAGTGTCAAACCACCTCCAAATGTCTCTTGCCTTGAAAACTGTGTTGGTTGCTGCAACTTGGTCAGTCGCCACAACCTTGAAAACCATGTCACATGGCCATGACTTGACAGTATCACTACCGTTATTCAAGTATGAAGAATTTACCTCCCCTTCCCTTACTGCTGCTTGTTGGTATTTTAAATTTATTTTACCCTGTTTGTTTTTACTTTGGTTCTCAGTCTACTGTGATTCTTGCCTCTTCTGCACTTCTGATTCTGTACAATAAATTTCAGAGCTCTTGATGGAAACCGTAGTGTTCTGTAAGTTCTTATTTTATTAGAAGCAGAGCTTTTAAACAATGCTTCCGTACTTAACAGGTAGTTAAGGAAACACAGAATGAATTCTGTATTGTGGTATTTTTGTGACAATGGAGAATCTACAATCTGTCAAGATCTTGGAAAGAGGAGGAGGGCAAAATTGTAATGATTTCTCTTTGCTCTGCTCCAGGCTTCTCCTTTGTTTTATGTGTTGTACGACTATCTTGTCCATGTGGCTTTCCAACACATCCACCACAGCCATGGTGATGCCCATTGTAGAAGCAGTGCTTCAAGAGCTAGTAAGTGTCGAGGAGGACCGTGAGGCGAATGGCACCATGGACAACACTGTTCAGGAAGATCGAGAAAAGATAGGTACATGGTGACCACCATTATGACTTTTGAAGATGCTTATGATCACAGACTTAGTCGCTGCATAAAACATGAAGCTGTTCCGTGTCTAGTCAGTCCTTCGGTTTAATTATTTAGCCTGGACATCGCTAGATGTGTGAATGGTTTGTCATGAGCCAAAGGACAAGATCTTGGCCCTTTGCTCTTAACCCATGGTGGATAGCCTGTGGCCTTGCATGAACCAGCCCATTCTATCCAGATCCAGCCCTGGATGCGATTTAGTGTGCAGGAGGTGGTGGGGATTGTTTCTTTATATTATATTTTATTTGAATTATTTGCTTCTCAAAATTGAATTTTGGTGTTTTTGTAAGCCTCGTTTGATTCCCCTTTACGGATAAAAGTGGGGGGAAATGCTTATATGAATTAAATACAGTGCTGTCCACTATGACTGACAGTGGCTTTCTAGGTTTTAGGACAGAGAAAGGCCTTCTCCTTCTACCAACACCTTCCACCTGAGATCCCTTAACTGGAATCTCCAGCAGATGAACCTGAGATTTTCTGCATGCAGAGCAGATACTTACACTAAGAGATGTCCATCTTTTCCACTTTCATGCCCTGTGATTTCTGAATGTGCTCAGTTAGAAAAAACTCAGCATGGTCATCAAAAGGGTGGAAACAAAGAAAAATAAACTAAAATATAGTTCTACATGTAGTGCTAATGTACAAAATATCATACTTGCAAAAGTTACTAATTCATCTTGGTGTAATGGTTAAGAGTGGCAGCCTATAATCTGGTGAGCCAGGTTTGATTCCCCACTCCTCCTCCACATGCAGCCATCTGGGTGGCCTTGGGCTAGTCATAGTCTTGTTAGAGTTGTTCTCATAGCACAGTTTCTCTCAGAGCTCTCTCAGCCTCACGACCTCACAGGGTGTCTGTTGTGGGGAGAGGAGGGGGAAGGTGTTTTTAAGTGGCTTTGAGACTCCTTTGGGTAATGAAAAGCTGGGTATAAAAACCTTCTTCTTGTAATGTAAAGTCAGGTGTCCAATGATACAAATACACATTAAAAGTACAAATTATATCCATACACGCATTAAAAGTGTACATTATATCCAAATACAAGAACCACCGAACATGAAACTCATCATGCACAGAATGAGTTTAAAATGGGGGGGGGGGGGGAGAGAAATAATTATATGTCTGTTAAACAGCAATGATATTAAATTTAAATATTTTGTGGAATTGAAATAACTACCTTTCTCACACTGTGAATTCACCCATGAATATTTATGACTACTTACTCCACAGGTGAATATCTCAGTGTGAGTATGGAAGTTATCCCAGTTCCATTTATTTAAAAATCTTTTTTTTAATTGTTGATTAACAAGCCAAAATAGACATAATTATTTTTCTCCTCCCTCCTTACTTTAATTTTAAGCCCATTTTGTGTATGATGAGTTTTATGTATATTTCTGTTACATTTATGGAGCATTCAGTTTGGATTTTACCACTAAGGAAGGTTTTTAGCCAAAAACGCATTTGGTATATTTCTTGTACATGGATAATTTGTCTCTTTTAACCTGTAAGTTTATGATTGCACTTTGTCTTTCTGTCAGGATTAGGTATTCATGTGCAGAACTATGGGATTGAGTTTCTTAAATGACAGCACTTTTGAATATATAATTAAATTATATTGGCTATTTTGTACATTAGCGCTATGCACGTAGCAAAGATCAGCAGTGTGAACAATGGATCTATTATGGTTTCAAATCCATGTTTCAACTCACATAAGATACATAATATCTGCCTCTGTCTATGCATTCTGTATAGCGGAAAAATCCACAGTGAAAGGAATTTTATGTTAAAATTGGATTTAAACCCTCAGAATTGAAAAATCCATCTATGGGATTCACTATCTTCCCATTTTTTGCAGTGGAAGGTCAATTTCCGTCCATACTATGCTTGTGTGTGAAATTCCAGATTTCATGCTCTAAATCTGAGTTCTAGGAAATCTCCGGTGACTCAGCACAGTTTCAACATTTTGGGGTGCTGCTATTTCTCCAAACTTAAAATCCCCACGAGATTTTATTTCTGGCACCTTGTGCTATGTCACATAGAATCACAGAATCACAGAGTTGGAAGGGGCCATACAGGCCATCTAGTCCAACCCCCTGCTCAACGCAGGATCAGCCCAAAGCATCCTAAAGCATCCAAGAAAAGTGTGTATCCAACCTTTGCTTGAAGACTGCCAGTGAGTGCCAGGTTGTCTGAGATATGTGAGTTGATTTAAAAAAAAAAATCTTTCCTGCCCTTGGTATGTTGCGTGCAAAATTCCGAAACGATTGCGTGCTAAACATCTCTCCCCCACTTCTTCTTCTGCAGGTATTGAGGAAAAACATGGGCTGCCATCCTTGGAGCTTATTTTCATCAACGAGGAGTAAGAATGAAGCCTGTCCATCTCTAATGGACATTTGAACCCATGCAGGTCACAATGAGATAAAATGTAACCTCAGGAGAAGCCAATCTCAGATGGCAAAGACCAGGGGAGATCAGTTTATGGGGAGGCTAATGAGATGCATGACAGAAAGAAGGGATGACTGGGGCTTCGTATCATTGGTATCAAAATGCAAAAGTTGACTTCTTGCAGGCAGCTGACCACGGGAGCTGCGGGGATGAATGGTTTCTCTACTTCAGCCTAATTACCATTGTAGTGGAAAGAATGCATCTTTCCAAACGGAGAAAGGAAATTGGTGGTTTCCCAAGTCCTTTTCAGTGTTTTATGTTTTTCGGTATCTCTACCTTGCTTAACAGGGCAGTTGACGGGAGCAGTTAACAAGACCTGGCTATGATTATCCTAATAAGCGTGGTTGCAAGTTTGTGTGAAAAGGGCAATGCAATTTTTCCCCCAAGCTTCAGCATGTACCGGCAACGAAGCTGGAAAATACTCCGTGTTGCCCTCTTCATTAAAAATGTGGCTGTGTGTATTGAGAGGCTCACACATGCTTTCCTAGGAAGCAAGGTAGCAGTGCTGAAATCATAACCCAGGGGTAGTCAAACTGCGGCCCTCCAGATGTCCACGGACTACAATTCCCATGAGCCCCTGCCAGTGAACACTGGTAGGGGCTCATGGGAATTGTAGTCCGTGGACATCTGGAAGGCCGCAATTTGACTACCCCTGTCATAACCACTGAAAGGGCGTTGATAAGAAGAAATTCTTACATTTAATGATGCATGAACTTTTCTTTTCTTATTTTTTTCTTTCCTTTTTTGACATAGGAGCTAAACTGTTCAGGATGCTCCCCAATTTTGGAATCCTCCCATCTATTCAGCCTGCTCGTGAACTTCATAGCCCTCCTGATCTGATTCCTGTTTAATTTTGATTTCTCCTCATGTCAATTGAACCCATGAGATAATTTTCTCCCCATAAAACTTCCATCAGCAGCAATATTATTATTGCTGTTGTTATTCTATGTCAGCGTCATATCAATGGTATAATAAAATCATCAGCATAAAATCCTTTCTAAGGAAGAAAGGAACTGGGCGGACCAACAACAAAAAAGACCAAAATGCGGGAATGATGCGGGAGAGAAATAATCATCACATAAAACTGTGCCAGTAGGTGGGAACCTCCACATTCAAGGATGGTCAATCTGTGAATCCCAGAGCCAGGAGGCAACATCCCAGGAAGACATCAGCATCCTTGCCCTATTGTTGGGCCTCCAAAGGAACTGGCTGCCCATTCTTACCCTTAAAAAAAAAACTGGACATGGAAGATGGAGATTTAAAGATCTGGCCATGTGTACTTATTTAATAACTATTTATTTTACATATCTTAAGATATATCTAGCTGGTCTGAGTTAAGAACTCTTGACATGGCTTTATCCTTTCCTTGCCCATAATTTCTCTGCTGCAGCATCTTCCTCCTATCCCCTGCCTGTCAGCCCCCCCCCCCCCCACTACAATGTTCCAGCACATGTTTTCATTAATGTACCCTGTGGGAAGGAAATCCACTTAGAATCACAAATGAAGTGGGGTGGGGGGGAGTAGCACATTTCCCCACTCTTCTAAATGTCCATCTCCCACAGCTGTGTTCCAGTGAAAGAGCTGTAATTTAACATCTGCTTTAATTTTTTCCCCTCTTTTTAGTGCCACAGCTGCCAACTTCAGCTCCCTGATGCATTCCAAGGTACTTTGAAAGGCCGCATGAGTCCTTTGTAAAATGGCATTCAAATTGGTGACAGAAAACAACTTTAAAGCACTACAATAATGATTGCGCTATTTCCTCCCTCTTTTCCCCCTGGTTGAAGAAGTGCCGTGCTCAGCGTTTCAAGGAACGTCATGCTTTATGAGAGGGTTTGATGTGGCTTTAATGCTCCTCAAGGGCTGCTGTTGTAAGCTTCACTTTAATCGCGTCAAAGGACTGAAGGGATATGGGTCCCATTTGTGGTCTTGGGATAAGGGATGGCTGATTTATAAACCCTTCCTTGCTAGCACGGTCTTTCTGCCCGTGCTGACTCACAGCTCAATGCTCAAGCCGTCCCAATCAACAAGCGTTATGTATGAGAAGATGTAAAAATTCATTTTGACAAGGCTCGAAAGGAAAGCAAGGCAGGCAGTCCTTGACTCCTTTCATTGGAAGGAACCTTGGATTCAGCGGTGTGCAGTGGTTAGGAGCGCGGACTTCTAATCTGGCAAGCCGGGTCTGATTCCCCACTCCTCCTCCACGTGCAGCCAGCTGGGTGACTTTGGGCTCGCCACAGTACTGATAGAGCTGTTCTGACCGAGCAGTAATATCAGGGCTCTCTCAGCCTCACCTCCCTCGCAGGGTGTCTGTTGTGGGGAGAGGACAGGGAAGGCGACTGGAAGCCACTTTGAGACTCCTTCTGGTAGAGAAAAGAGGCATATAAGAATCTACTCTTCTTCTTTTTCTTCTGCATTCATGCATGGGTTGCTTTACCTGAGCTGCCTCATCCAATTCCTTCTTGCTTTCTGTTGCAGTGCAGTCCTGAGCAGAGTTACACCCTGCAAAGTCCGCTGAAGTGCAATTCAGTGTAATACAGATGCTCCATTGTTCTGTTTTCTGCATTTATTTTGATACTTTTGAAACTTTTCTTCCCAGCAGAGACACCAAGCGACCTACAAAATATGAGGATTTAAATAAGCCTGTGTTGGGGTGGAGGGTAGAACATTATTGGAGTTGTAATTGGAAATTTTAATGACTGTTTTATGGGGCTTATATTTAGTTTTAAACTGCCAGGAGCCTTTTGGGCAGGGGTAGTCAAACTGCGGCCCTCCAGATGTCCATGGACTACAATTCCCAGAAGCCCCTGCCAGCATTCGCTGGCAGGGGCTTCTGGGAATTGTGGTCCATGGACATCTGGAGGGCCGCAGTTTGACTACCCCTGCTTTTGGGAGTGGCGGTACAGAAGCCAAATAATAGATAAATAAATAAACATCATATCTTGGGTCAGTCCTAGATCCACTGTTTTGACTCACTACCCAATTTTCATTGCTGAGTCTAGTCTGACCCAGTTTATTTCACCTGGAGCCACATAGCAGCTGCAGCATTTGGACAATCAGTGGGAGCCCAACTTGTCTCAGAACTGCAGTGTGGGGAAAGGAAGGGCTATCAACTCTCTCATGGCAATGGTTCCCTTAGCCAAAGTAGCACAGAAGGAAGGCAGGTGCCCTTTCTACCTTCACCCCACTGGAATTCCAAGCCATATCCAGCTTCCACTGATTTCCAAAATGATATTCCTGCAGCTGCTGTACAGCTGCAGGGAAAGTAAGTGGGATATGGACCCATCTCACCCCAAAACATATTGTGTAGTTTGGCCCCTAGGGACTCAGGCAACAAGCCATGGGACTTTTAGGTTCTTGTCCTTTGACTCACATGAGAAACTCACGCATCTGGCTCACACTAGAAGCTCAATCACAATGTGACCAATAGAAGCATTCTGTCCAGATTTCATCTAGTGACCAGAAAGATGTTCCCCACCTTTGTCTCCTTCAAACTTTGTATAGACAGTCAGCACAGTTTGACAAAGATTTTGGTCCCCCTGTTCATGTGCACCCTCCCCCACCTTATTACTGATACACAGGTGTTCACTAACAAAACACAGGCAAAATAAGAACTTTGTATGATTGTACATGTGGTTGCTTCAAGATTCTTTTATCTGTGGTGGGTTAGCAAGTGCACCTCTAATGAAGGGTCCTTTGTCTTCCCTTAGAACATGAATGGTGTACACATGATAACCAACAAAATTGGAACTGTGAGCTCCAAAACCAATGGGCAGCATCTACCTCAGGTAAGAACAGGATACCCCCTGTGCAGAGACAGAAATCAACCCAAGGTAGCCCACATCTAGAGGAAACTGTACTCTGTGCGTGGATCATCCATGGGATTGTGGTTTCCCACCATAGAATCATAGAATCATAGAGTTGGAAGGGGCCATACAGGCCATCTAGTCCAACCCCCTGCTCAACGCAGGATCAGCCCATAGGAAACAGAAGGGCTGGAATTCTTGGAATGTTGATCTGAACTACCTGTGTACTTTTGATGTTTGAGTCTTTCACTCACTTTGTTCTCGATCCCCTGGATAATGTTCTAAAAATTATCTAATTATCTATTGTTGGTCACATTATCTACAATACTGCTCATTTATGAAATTTTGAATGTAAAGAAACATTTTGAAAGCAATATTTATAACTGATAGACATTTTGGCAATTTATCTGCTGGATACACTCTCCTTGTAGAATCTGTAAAAAGATATGTATGATAAAATCTTCATTAATCATATGACCATGTTGTAGCTGCAGTGTCAACTACCAGGTGTCACCTGGAGACCTCCTGTTGATATCATTGATCTCCAACAACCAAGACTAGAGAGCCAGTTTGGTGTAGTGGTTAGGAGTGCGGACTTCTAATCTGGCAAGCCGGGTTTCATTCCCTGCTCCCCCACATGCAGCCAGCTGGGTCACTTTGAGCTCGTCACAGCCCTGATAACGTTGTTCTGACCGAGCAGTAATATCAGAGCTCTCTCAGCCTCCCCTCCCTCACAGGGTGTCTGTTGTTGGGAGAGGAAAGGGAAGGCAAATGTAAGCCACTTTGAGACTCCTTCAGGTAGAGAAAAGAAGCATATAAGAACCAACTCTTCTTCTTTGAGACTTCAGGTATAGAAAAGCGGCATATAAGAACCAACTCTTCTTCTTCTTCAGTAATATCAGGGCTCTCTCAGCCTCACCTCCCTCACAGGGTGTCTGTTGTGGGGAGAGGAAAGGGAAGGCGACTGTAAGCCACTTTGAGACTCCTTTGGGTAGAGAAAAGAAGCATATAAGAACCAACTCTTCTTCTTCTAGTTCTAGTTAAGTAAATGGCTGTTTTGGAGGGTGGACTCATCTACTCCCCAAACTCTGCCCTCCCCAGACACTATCCCCCAAATCTCCCAGATATTTCTGCAGAGCTGAAACCCAGAGCTGGCAACCCTATTTTATGCTCATATTTCAGTTTCTTCCTTGAATGCTCAGTAATAGTGATGGCAGGAGTTTCTGCTCAGTCCATCGACAAACGATTTGCCACTGTATGGAACAAGAGGGCTCTTTGTGAGTTCCCCAATGTTTCCTGATAGAGAGGATCTGTCAGAATTTCTACCAGTGCGGTTTGATAGGATTAGGGTTAATTTGCCTTGTCACTTGACCATTGGTGGCCTCCTTGAAAGTGGTTGAGTGTTGAAGCTCGCTAGCTCCAAAAGACTTAAAGTCCTGACTGAGACTTTCCATTTCCACAAAGTTCTTATACTTGGATTGTTCGTAATCTGCAGACATTCAGAGGCTTCAGCAAGGCCCAGTCATGATTCCCTGAGTCATGAAAGAAAGATTTCTATTTCATTTCAGAAAGGACAGAAATAGACCATATCATGGTGATTGACTCATAGCTTAAGAATGATCCTTGTTGGGACACTTATCCCTCTTACCCAGGGAGTCTTTCTTCCTAGGCAAGCCTAACTTTCGTAACACCTAATGAGCCTTCTGACATGGCCAGCCTAAGGTTGGCAGCACAATTAATGATCCTGTTTTAAAGAAACAGCTTTTCGACTGCCATGCTTTATTTATTTTTCCTCCATGACTAACAGTCCTCAATTTCAGGATGTTCTGAGTCATCTGGGAGTATCTGTCATAGTCTGCAGTTGTGGAATAGCATGGTCTTCATTCTACAGATTATGCATACATATATACATATACAGTGGGGTGAAGTTGAATTGAATTTGACAGCATTCCCTCCATCCTGATACAATATATAATTTCCAATATACTTTCTGCTGCCTGCAGCTCATCTATGAATATCCCCTAGACGCCAGCTGATCTGTCCTGATGTTGCCGATGGTTCATAGATATTCCACCCCTCAGTAATGTGTCTGAAGTCACAACTAATTTATGGCAACCCTCTAGGGTTTTCAAAGCAAGGCATGTTCAGAGGTGTTTTGCCATTGCCTGGCTGGATTTCTTTGGTGATCTCCCATCCTAGTACTGACCAGTACTGACCTTGCTTAGCTTCCATGATCTGATGAGATCAGTTTAGCCTGGGCTATCCAGATTAGGGATTACTGAGGGAGGAGAGCCAATTATGTAAAAACCAGGCTGTCAGAACTGGGAAGGCTGAAAGATAGTGGTCCCATCAAAAAGATGTGCACACATAAAGTAGGGCACAGTTCTCCTCTTCTTTAGCAATACTCCAACTAGGGTTGCCAACTCTACATTGAAAACACCTGGACATTTTACAGATGGATTCTGGGGAGAATGGGGAGAGTGGGGTTTGGAGAGATACTGTAGTATCTACTTTCCAAAATAGTCATTTTCTCCAGGGGAACTGACCTCATATAAATCCAGGAGATCTCCAGCCACCATCTGAGGTTGGTGACCCAACCTCAACCTTTCCCTTCATGTTGCTCTTGGTGGTCCCCCAGCCCCCAGAAGCAGCATTTCAGGGGGTACTTTAGGCTGCTTTGAAAAGGGGGCAGCTAGAGAAACAGTACTTTAGAGCACAGAGCCAACCTTTTATGTTGATGGTTGGGGGGTCTGTGGAACAACAAGGGCCAAGGAGATGGTAGGGGAAGGCTCACATATTGACTAGAGGTGAAACTGGGGACATTCTAGCTGAAAAGAGATGAGGAGAGGGCTTGAAAATATTGATTTAAATAGCTTGGTGGAGGGGGAGCTGGTCTTTGTCCTAGGCAATTGTCAATTCAAGGGCTATTTTTCAAAACCTGCATTAGCATGGGCAGATTAGTAATGGGCAGCTGATTTCTTTTGAGCGAGATGAACTCACAGAGCCGAGATTGTTTGTACTTATAGAATGGGTTTTTTTACAGGCTCAGATTCTTGTTCTCCCACCCAAACCTCAAAATCTGGACCTCCGCAGTGAACACCGCTATCAGTCCCACCACGACCAGATGGTCTGCAAGTGCCTCTCTCTAAGCATTTCCTACGCGGCCACCATTGGGGGACTCACCACCATCATCGGCACCTCCACTAACCTCATCTTCCTAGAATATTTTAACAAGTAAGTGATGCACACTTCGTATATCCTCATTGACCAGAAGTGGGGTGGAGCCAAGATCCAGAGACCTGGTTGAGCCTTCTGAGATACGGTTTGTATGTCTTTCAGCAGACCTTCTTCATGGTAACTGGGACCAAAAGAGGACAGCAAACAGAATGTCGGTTCCAAATACTTAGTTGGATTTGGAATAAAAAAAGGGATGGCATCCTAAGACTGATAGGCAGTCTAGATAGGGTTGTCTGCCCAAGGTTGAAAAATACCACTAGATTTGAGGGGTGGAGAGTGAGGAGAATAGAGTTTGGCAAGGCGAGAGACTTCAGTGGGGTATATAATGCCATAGGTTTGGCCACATTGTGGCTCTCAAGATGTCCATAGAGTACAATTACCATGACACCCTGCCAGAATGAAGCTGGCAGAGGCTAATGGTAATTGTAAATCATGGACATCTGGAGAGCTACAGTTTGGTGGGGTCTACCTTCCAAAGTGGCCATTTTTTCCAAGTGAACTGATCTGTCTTGCCGGAGATCAGTTATAATCCCAGGAGATCTTCATCTATAGGTTGAGGATTGGCAACCCTACATGGATATAGTCAGCTGGCTATTATGGCTGCCAGGACTTCTCCCTATGGGCCAATGGCAAGGCATCCCAGTGGTAAGAAGGGTCCATGTGGTCAAGGCAACACCTGGCCTATCTATGAAAGGAGATGCCTGGCACACCTGAGTCCCAAAGTCCATGTGGCTAAGCATGGGGAATTGGTTTCAGGCTTGCCCAAGGCCTGCACTGCCAGGGGAGAGGTGGCTCCTGGCATGCCCATGTACTTAATGGCCAAGGAAGGCAGTGCTTGGCCTGCTGGAGGCCTGCACAATGGAGACTGTCTGTGCATGGCTTGAGAAGAAGTGGCCAGCTCAGAGACAGGAGGGAGAAGGCATGGAAATTGTATGCTGTGGGCAAAAATCCTTTGCCTAAAGAAACATGTCTGAAACCAGCACTAGCCCTGAATTATTGATGGGGAACTGAAGCCAAGGCATGGGCTGCCAGATCCAGAAAAATACCTGGAGATTTTGGGGCGGAGCCTGAGGATGGTCAGGTTTGGGGAGGGGAGGGACTTCAGGAGGGTATAATGCCATAGAGTTATCCTTTGAAAGCAGGCATTTTCTCCAGATGAGATTATTTCTGTTGCCTGGAGATCAGTTGAAAACCCATGAAATGTCCAGCTACATCCTGGAGGCTGGCAACCCTAGCTGTAATCCTACAAACACATTGGGAATAATCTCCATCGAGAAGACCTTCTTAGGATTGCTCCCATAGTGGCTTTCCAAATGGGCTCTTGGCTAAATGAAAACTTGAAATGGCTTGTGCCCTGTCCTAGTTCAGTAATCTTAACAAAATGGGTGGGGGGAGGAATCTATTTACACGTCCCTTCAGTTCTTTATCTTTACACACTCTGGAACAAAGAGGAGGGGAGCTCCGTTTGCTTCTTAGATAGCTCCATCTGTTCAAGTAATTAGTTCTCCCTGCAAAGTAATAATCTTCAAAATGCAATATCGTTACTTTTTTAATGTAGCAGACAATATAAAGAAAATTAAATTGAAATTAATGAAACCAAAGACTTCTCAAGAAAAATTATCAAATTTTATGAACATTTTTGTGTAAATTTACTGTTAAAGGTTTTTTTTTTAAGAAATGCTTCAGAAGGTCAGTAGAATTTCAGTCAGATACTTTGAAAAGTATTACCGAGAGCTCCGCAAAATAGAATCCAGGCTAAACTTTCAGTGCATGTTTGTACAGCCAGAAGGAATGCTGTCTCTGTGGCTCTCCTGAAGGCCAATTCACACAGAGCTATGCTCAAGATTTGTTTTAATGTGCCCATAAAATGTAAAGTAAATGCATGGCAAACAGGGGATTTAAATCATGTGTTCCATATAAGTAATCTGACTTTCTTATTATTGTTACAAGTAGGGGGAAACCCAGGAAAATTCATGTGGAATGAGAGATCCAGGTCTTCCCATCTTCACCATTCTTGGTTACCATTGCCTCTACTGCAGGGGTAGTCAACCAAGAATGGTTACCATGGGAATTGTAGTCCATGGACAGCTGGAGGACCACAGGTTGACTACCCCTGCTCTACTGGATACAATTTTTGATATTTCATCAACCCTGGGTAGAGTTGCCCATGTCTGGGAGGATGGGGTGGCTGGAGATCTCATGCTACTATGACTGACCTCCAGGAGACAAAGAACACTTCAACTGGAGAAAATTGGCCATTTTGGAAGGGGGACTTTATGGCTTTATGCCCCATTGAAGTCCATCCCATTCCCAAACTCCTCCACCAAAATAACCAGCTCTTTTTCAGCCCCAAGCTAGCAACCCTAAACCTGGGGCTATTCCCCAAGTTCTTAGAGCCATAAATGGTGGCCATGACTGCACTGTTGCGCTTCTGTCTGAACAGAAATCCAGCCCTTGTCTATTTGAGATGATAATTATGCTTACAAAAAAAAATCCCAATTGCAATGCCTTATTATTCAGCGTGAACATAGCTCAACATTAACATGATCAGAAGAAGTAATGAAGTACTGGGTTGCCATCAGCTAGAGCAGAATTAAGTAATTAAAGAAAAATCTACACAAGGAAACTGAAAAGTATTTCCCTGGAGCCAAAGTTACAGTGACAAGGGCACCAGGAGGACCTTTCTAAGAGGCCGTTCCAAAGACCACTCAACATGACAGTAGAAACCTTCTTTCTGGTCATTGCCCTCATCATCTCCAAAGGCAGAGACAAGGGCATGTGATAAGAGGAGGGGCTGTGACTCAGTGGAAGAGGCTCTGCTTTACATCCAGAAGGTCTCAGGTTCAATCTCCAACATCTCCAGTTAGAAAGTTCATGTGAAAGACCTCAGCTTGAGGCCCTAGAGGGTCACTGCCAGTAGGATTAGAGACAATAAAGACCTTAATAGACAATTTTAGTATAAGGCAGCTTCATGTGGGACCTTTGTGAATGGGTAGCAAGACTAGGATCACAGGCAACTTCCTGTTTAGTTGATACTTGGTGAAGAACCCAATTTTATTTCTGTACACAGTGAAATCGCTCTAAGGTTAGTCTTATCTGAACAGACAAGGGAATCCCTGGGTATTTGAGCCACATCATCTTGCTAGCCCTTGTCATTTATCTATGACTCTTGGGAAAGTATAAGATTGACAAACCATATGTCAGTCCACCATATCCCTACCTCTCCCCAAGTCTATGCATAGAATTCTGCTTGTTTGAGAGAGAAAGACAAAAATTTCCATAGCTCTAAAGCTATCTGTTTGCAAAAACACATTTTTATCGGCAGCTCCTGGGGTAAAGCAGCTTGATGGAATTAGGAGCTATTTGAGTAGAAACGCAAACCGGGAGGGAAAGGGCTTAAGTTTCTACTCTCTTTGTCACCCACTTCTTCCCAGGGCTACTTTTCATTGTTGTTGTGTTTTCCTTGTTGAGATTTTGTTACGCTCATCTCTGTGTGTTCTGAGCCGTTTGCCTCTAATTGCCTCTTCTACATCACTAGACTTATTTTCCCAAGCCTCACCGGTATCTCTGTTAGCTTCTGAGGTTTATGAAAGCTGATGGCTAGTAACTCTGGGATGTCAGCTTTTGACTATGAAGACTGCAGCCAGCTGAGAATGCATCATGGGAGTCAGAATGCATCATGGGAGGGGGGGGGAGATAAAAAGGCCCTACCCAGGCTGTGGACCAGATAAAAATCAGAGCCCTCTGTGCCAGCTCAGTATAAAGGGGCAATGACTTGGGACTTCAAGACTGTCCTGACTTGTGTGTGTGTGTGTGTGTGTGTGTGTGTGTGTGTGTGTGTGTATGGGTGTGTGCTTGCTTGTTGGTTACACTCCTCCACCTGTGTCACATCTCTATGCACTTGTTGAAATTACATGTGTGCCCTTGATGGCACTTTTTACCTAACCTTTTCCTTTCTCTGCTTAAAGAGATGATTCACACAAATTATGCCTCCATCGCCAATTAAGACATGTATGTGAGAAGGGCAATCTCAAGTGTGTCTCTGTGTTTATTATTTTTTATAATTATATACATTTATATAATATTGCCTGATATGGCCCATTTTAGGGGAATCTATTTGCAGATTCAGCTTGCAGTCACTCAAGCCTATAGAACTGTGATGTATCCACCATGTGTGACCCACACCTAAGGCAATAAATTTATGAGGGAATATAATACGATGCATTTTTTGATACGACATATATAATGCATTTCCTTGTGATTGAGGGAGAGAGAGATTATGCATTTCCTTGATCATTTATGAGATCTTTTGCTTTACAGCCATTATCCCAATGCTGATGTGGTAAATTTTGGAACCTGGTTCTTATTCAGCTTCCCGATCTCTCTCATCATGTTGGTGCTGACCTGGTTCTGGATGCACTGGCTGTTCCTGGGTTGCAAGTAAGTGGTGCAAGAGACGTACAAGACTTCCTTGATCCAGAATAGCTGATCACATGGCACTTCCTAGGTTTGGCTAACGACCAGTGAGATTTAAACTTGAGCAAAACCTCAGCAGTTATTAGTCCTAGAACCTCTGAAAACGAAGAAGAAGAAGAGTTGGTTCTTATATGCCGCTTTTCCCTACCCGAAGGAGGCTCAAAGCGGCTTACAGTCGCCTTCCCTTTCCTCTCCCCACAACAAACACCCTGTGAGGTGGGTGAGGCTGACAGAGCCCTGATATCACTGCTTGGTCACAACAGCTTTATCAGTGCCATGGTGAGTCCAGGGTCACCCAGCTGGCTGCATGTGGAGGAGTGCAGAATCGAACCCGGCATGCCAGATTAGAAGTCCACGCTCCTAACCACTACACCAAACCGGCTCTCGAGCAGAACAAGCATTTTATTTGTTTATTTAAAGCAATAATAAACCACTTTTCTCCAAAGTCTCAAGACCCAATGCAAATACCATTTGTAACCAAAACTATACTATATAAACACACATCTGTACACCGCCCGTGGCGCCGCGGGCGCCACGGACTAAATAAAACAGTAAGGGGTTCTGGGGCAGGATGTGTCCGTGATGAGGAAGGGTCCGGATTGGACCCTTCCTCATGACAGACAACCGGAGGGACCAAATGGCAGGCGCTTCTGGTCCCTCCGATTCCCAGCCCCAGCAACTGCGAGCCGCGCTCTGCGCGGCTCGCAGTTGCTCCCGGCCTGACGCGGTGAGAGGCGCGAAGCGTTTCTCGCAGCGTCAGGCCGGCCCCCAAGGAAGCCCCCGCCGCAAACACAACACAAGACTCAGCCGCCGAGAAGCTGCAGAAAAAAAAGAAACACCCCCGGAGGAGCCTTTCGCCGCTAGCGCGACGAGAGGCAGCAGAAAAAAAAACCCCTGTAGGAGCTCCAAGCCGCCGCGCCGACGAGAGGCAGCAGAAAAAAATTAACCCTGTAAGAGCCTTTCGCAGATCCAAGCAGCAGAAGCAGCAGAAAAAAAAACCCCTGTAGGAGCCTTTCGCAGCTCCAAGCAGCAGAAAAAAAAACCCTGTAGGAGCCTTTCCCAGCTCCAAGCAGCAGAAAACAAAACCCTGAAGGAGCCTTTCCAAGCTCCAAGCAGCAGAAAAAAAAAACCCTGTAGGAGCTCCAAGCCGGCACGCCCACGAGAGCTAGCAGAAAAATAAAACCCTGTAGGAGCCTTTCCCAGCTCAAAGCAGCAGAAAAAAAAACCCCTGTAGGAGCTCCAAGCCGGCACGCCCACGAGAGGTAGCAGAAAAAAATTAACCCTGTAGGAGCCTTTCGCAGCTCCAAGCAGAAGAAAAAAATTAACCCTGTAGGAGCCTTTCGCAGCTCCAAGCGGCAGGGAAAAAAAACCCTGTAGAAGCCATTCGCAGCTCCAAGCCGGCACGCCCACGAGAGCTAGCAGGAAAAAAAACAAACCCTGTAGGAGCCTTTCGCAGCTCCAAGCAGCAGAAAAAAAAAACCTTTAGGAGCCTTTCGCAGCTCCAAGCAGCAGAAAAAAAAACCCTGTAGGAGCCTTTCCCAGCTCCAAGCTGGCACGCCCACAAGAGCTAGCAGGAAAAAAAAAACCCTGTAGGAGCCTTTCCCAGCTCCAAGCAGCAGAAAAAAATTAACCCTGTAGGAGCCTTTTGCAGCTCCAAGCCGGCGCTCCCACGAGAGCTAGCAGAAAAAAAACAACCCTGTAGGAGCCTTTCGCAACTCCAAGCAGCAGAAAAAAAAACCCTGGAGGAGCCTTTCGCAGCTCCAAGCCGGCGCCCTGGGAGCCCCGGCAGCCGCGCACAGCGCTGCTGCTGGTGGCTCCCTGCCCTCATGGCCCCAGAACACAATGGAGCCGCCGGGAAAGCCGCAGAAGAACAAAAAAATGCAGAGGAGCCGCCGCAGCCCAGCACACCACACCTGGTGCTCCTCGGCAAAAACTACGAGACGCCGAGGAGCCGCCGCCCGCCTCCTCTTTCAGGTAGCCTGTCCCTCGCTCTGTCCCTCGCCTGCCGCTCGCTCTGGTCCCCACCTGCTAGCGCCCATTGTCTTCTTCATACAATGGGCTTTTTTACTAGTATAAGCATAAAAGCATAAAGCAACACAAGGCAAATAACAGTACTGAATCTCCTACACATCCCCTATAACACCTTTCAGCATCAGGATGCCAGATCCCCATCGGGGCTGGAGGAACCCCTGCTTTGCTGTTGCTTCCTGCATATTGGAGGTTTCAGAAAGTGGAGGAAATCCCCCCCCCAAAAAAATAAAAAACAAGAGCTGCTTTCACAACAATTCTTGACCTCCCTGGACCTCCTTTCACCAGAACCAAGAAGAAGGTCCTGAAGTGCTGAAATCACCCAGAGCAGATGGATTCATATGTATCTTCAAGGAATGAAGGAGTGTTTTCATCCTTTCACACTGTCACAAAATAAAAGCTTGTGATCACTGCTTAACATGTATAGGAACCAGTTATTAAGCAATAACTTATACCCTTAAGCAAAAACTTAAGCCCTTTCCTTCCCGGTTTGTTTTTCTACTCAAATAGCTCCTAGTTCCATCAATCTGCTTTACCCCAGGAGCAGTGATAGATTCATGTCTACATAACCTTACATGACCTAAATCCACATTGGCATAGGAAAAGCTTTTCCCTCAAACCTCCTGAGATTAATGGGGGAGAGGTTGTACCAGAATTGTCCCTTGTCACGTTTAAGATGGGTTGTGATGAAGAGTGGAACACCCATTCTTCACAATTTACCTCACAAATTCTTTCGTCTCCTACCACTGATACTTTTGCCATTTTTTAATGTTAAGCTTGTTCTTAGCTAGTGCATTAATTTTTTAGTAGTGTATTGTGTATACATTATTTTTAGGGCTTTTTTTTAAAGCCGTACCTCACACTGTGAGCTTTTAATGTGGAAAACCAGCCATTAAAATTGTATTAAATCATTTTCATGCCAGTTAGCACATGAATAGCTGGAAGATGCTAATAACCTCCAGTTACAGCTAGCTTTACCTGGCTTTGAATGGCTCCGTAGGCTTTTAATGTACAGCCTCCCGAGCCTTCTGTTTCCCAATAAAAAACGAGCCGTAATAAATCAGAAATAATTTATAATCCTTCTGCAAGTCCCAACATGATTCACAATTCTTTCAACGCTTTCTCAAAAGGTATTTAAATTCTACATTGCAATTCTAAGAATCCAGCCTCACTAAAAAAAATCCATATGAGAATTAAAGTGCTAGCAACTTATTATGAAACATTAGCAGATCCAGAGGCTTCTTAATCTTTGGTTCCAGTTTTAGGTGGTTCGTTCAAGAATGTATTCAGCTAGAAAGTGAGCAGGGAAACCTCTTCACAGCCAATGACTGGAAGAGATGCCATGGAGAGAAAAGAGTATTTTCTCTAACCCAGGAGTCACCTCACTCTAGTCCAGGGGTAGTCAAACTGCGGCCTTCCAAATGTCCATGGACTACAATTCCCAGGAGCCCCCTGCCAGAAAACGCTGGCAGGGGGCTCCTGGGAATTGTAGTCCATGGACATCTGGAGGGCCGCAGTTTGACTACCCCTGGTCTAGTCAATGGAATCTTATCTATTTCTAAGTTTTTGTTCTGGTACTTGCATTCTGTGAGAAAGCTCTTGGCACGTTGCAGAGCAGGGGAAATGAAGCTTCAAGGGACTTAACCAAAGATGTCCCATTAAGGTCAGGATCTCCGGGTCCAAGTCCAGCCACACGACTGCATGATCCTTCCCTTAAACTTGAAAACGGCGAGAAATAATATTTCCTTGGACAGGATTATCAGCATACCTGATACTTCACAGAACAAAATAAGGAAAAGACAGGCCCCTTTCCTGATAAGCTTGTAGCCTAAAGACAGACAGTGAATGAGGCAGACAGAGAGAACAGAGGGAGATAAAAGAAAGATCCGACAAGAGAGGAATGGGGTTAAATATAGTTACAGTCTGGGATGAGGGTCAAGACAGGGATGTATAAAAATAATTTCATTAATTTGGTTTTATTTCAAAATTTTAGACCCCACTTTTCTCCCACTGAACAGGCCTCACTGGGGCATACATCAATTTAAAAACAAGTACAATATCACAGTAAAGAAAGCACAGGCAAAAGGGAGCCAGTCACAGACTTCACTCATGGCCAACCAGTGGCACAACGAAAGACTTCTTCTTTACAGAGAAGGTTGCCAATTGTGGATTAGGACATTCTTGGGCATTTGGCAGAGGAGCCTGGGGACTGTGGAGCTTATGGAGGAAAAGCAGGTTCAGCAGGGAGGTGATGCCATAGAGTCCACCCTCCAAAGCATCCATTTCCTCTCCAGACCCCATCCCTGGTGTAGCTGCAACCCTCTTTCGCATCATTCCCCTCTGGCATCCTTCATGGCAAAACACACTCCAAAAACAAACTCCAAAGTCACTGCCTGAAACCAGAACTGCTTCCCTTTTCAAACCCTACCACCCATGTGCTCCATGGCCCTTGACATATTGGCAGAGTCTAAATATGCATGAAAACTGAGAATATTCTGATTGAGAACAAAATAGGTTTATTGAATAGTAGGACAAACTGTACAGGGGAGAGGAGAGGTAGAAGCCTGTCTAGGGAAGATAGAAGAGAGGAAGAGAACAAATTAACTGTGATCCACCTTTAGGTCCCGACCCATACATTGGGGATCGCTGCCATAGGGCAAGACTTCAGTAAAAAAAAAAATTCCACTGGAGAAAGTAACACAGCTGCAAATGGTTCTAAAAGAAAAACAAACTGGTCATTATCTCAAATTGGTCATCATCAGCCATCTTGGTGTAGTGGTTAAGAGTGGCAGCCTTTAATCTGGAGAACTGGGTCTGGTTCCCTACAACTCCTCCACATGCAGCCAATTACAGTTCTCTCAGAACTCCCTCAGCCTCACCTACCTCACAGGGTGTGTGTTGTGGGGAGAGGAAGGGACGGTGACTGTAAGCCATTTTGAGACTCCTTTGGGTAGTAAAAAGCAGCATACAAACCCCCAGCTCTTCCTCTACTTCAAGCAGACTGACATAAGAGGAGCATGTTGGCGTTTAGCAGCACAGTTACAAACAACAGAAGGGCAAAGAAAGACAAATAAGTAGGAATGGTTGTGGCAGCTCCAATTACATTAGGATGTCCAGTCTCCACAATACACAACAATGTTCTCCTTGATCTCAAGGGATGCTCCTGATTTGCATATATATGTAGATGAGATTACAGTTCACCCAACCATATAATGTGCCTGTTATTGCCGTTCTTAAACAGAAGCATAAAATTTATTCACTGGTATGGAAAAAGGCAGAAGCTGTTTGGTTGTGACATTTACCCTTCAGTTACACTGAAGTGGATTTTTCAATTACTCACAGCTTACTTGTTCCTGTCAGTAAATAGTCTAGGTCAGGCGAGGCAGCCTCTGATAACCTTCTTGTCCAACAGCACGATGATTCGGAGCCTGGAAACCTTCACAATGGCATTGGCTGACGGTCCTCCAGATCAGTGGTCCCCAAACTGCGGGCCGCGGCCCGCTGCCGGGCCGCGAAGGCCATGGCGCCGGGCCACGGCTCCCTCTCCCCGCCCCCCCCCTGCAGTAAAAAACTTCCCAGGCCGCAAGCTTGCGGCCCGGGAAGCTTCTTACTGCGGGAGGGCGGGGAGAAGGAATCGGGGCCGCGCCCCAATGCCCTGCCGGTCCCCAACCTCAGAAAGGTTGGGGACCACTGCTCCAGATAATTTATTGTCGTCCCAGTTTTTTGCTATTGTCTGATGCAGGGGTAGTCAACCTGTGGTCCTCCAGATGTCCATGGACTACAATTCCCATGAGCCCCTGCCAGCATTTCCCCTGGTCTGATGTGTTTATCAGAAGGTATTAACTGGAGAAGAGCGGAGTCCTGTGTTACGTGGCTAGCTTAAGAAGGCACCGCTTCAGACTTCTTGGCAAATCACTGGGCAAACAGTGCAGGCTTTCTTAGGGGTTCCTGAAACCCCGGGGTGTCTTGATGGCCTTGGAAGGGTTTCCTGAATGAGTGGGAGTTCACCTTGAAGATCAATAAAGTTTTACTTTGCAGGACCTGACGTATCTGAGGAAATATGTTTACACTAGTAACCAAGCCCGCTGCAGGTAAATGCAGCGGGCGCTAGGGACTCACTGTCGGCGGCGGCGGGCTGGCCGACGGCTTGGTCGGCGGCGGCGGCGGGCTTCTTTCGGCGGCGGCAACCTGACACGGCGAGAGGCGCGAAGCGCCTCTCGCCGCATCAGGCCGCCAGGCAGGGAACCCCCAGCAGCCGCGCTTCGCGCCTGCCGATTGGTCCCTCCAATTGTCTGTCGTGAGGAAGGGTCCAATCCGGACCCTTCCTCATCACGGACAAAGCCCACCTCAAGGCCCCTTAACGGATTATTTAGTCCGTGGCGCCCGCGGCGCCACGGGCGGTTTAAAGATACGAAAGCTTATACCTTGAATGGGATTTTGTTGGTCTTAAAAGTGCCCCTGGACTCAAACTTTATCCTGCTGCTTCTGACCAACACAGCCACCAACCTGAGGGAATAGTCTGATATAACCAGTGAAGAGATATTGAAGTGACAATTAAACAATGACAATTAAACAAATCAGGACAAAGGCTCTGTAAACTTCATAAACAATAGCATGGTGCGGTCAACTGAAGTGAACAACTTTACTTTTCATTTGATCAGTCTTTGTTTACAGTGTTATATTAAATATAGGAGTAGAGAACTTTTGACATGTTCTGATGCTATTTGGCCCTTGTGCTTCTTCTTGCTACCGCTGTTCTTTGGTGCCATTGCTTCTTCTTTTTGTTTGACTTCACTCTCCTTGGATTCCTTTGTCCTCAGTGATTTAGGAGTCTTGCAATCCACAGTCTGCTTATTTTGTTTATTATGCAGGGAAAGTTAAGTAACCACGCCAGGCTTTTTTGGTCTGAGAGCCAGTTTGGTGTAGTGGTTAGTAGTCTGGCAAGCCGGGTTCGATTCTGCACTCCCCCACATGCAACCAGATGGGTGACCTTGGGCTCCCCACAGCACTGATAAAGCTGTTCTGCCCGAGCAGTGATATCAGGGCTCTCTCAGCCTCATCCACCTCACAGGGTGTCTGTTGTGGGGAGAGGAAAGGGAAGGCGACTGTAAGCCGCTTTGAGACTCCTTCGAGTAGTGAAAAGTAGCATATAAGAACCAGCTCTTCTTCTTCTTAATGCCAGAGGGGGCACCGGGGTGGATACAAAGGCATTCAGAACAACCCAAAATGTCATAAATGCAGAGGGAGTATGTTTCAAGGCCGATTCTTAAATAAGGTCGCTGGAGTCATCAGACTATCAACTAGTTGCCTTCTCTCTCATTGTTCCAAATTATCCCCAGTTTCAAAGAGACGTGTTCGGTGAGCAAGAAGAAGAAGACCAAACGGGAGGAGATGTCAGAGAAGAGAATCCAGGAAGAGTATGAGAAATTGGGAAGTATCAGGTAAAACAAATGTAACGGTTGTGTATGGGACCATGGACCAGGAACCCAAGTGGACAACAGGGCCAAAGAAATAATGAAAGCCAGGCTTTTGGTTGGGGCCAGTGAAGTAGCAACATCTACTGGGTCCTCCATATCAAAAGGATGCCCCCAGATCATACTCTAGCTCCAGAAGAAGATAAATTGAGATAGTTGATTGATGCTGCTATTCTGATTTTGATATTAGATGTTCTATTAAATTTTTAAATTTTATCTATTTAAGATTCTTAAAATTAACTTTAGTGAATTATTTATCTGTCAGTGGAATACGATGTGCACCACTTTGAGCCAGTTTGCTGGGTAGGGTGGTATATAAATCAAACTTTCACTTTTGGATTAGAAGAGACACATATAGCCCTTCTGAGGACAGGTAGGCAAGTCAAAGCACATGTTCCATGCAACAAATGCCCATTTATTTCAGTTGCACTGAGATAGAGCGAGCAGGCTGGTGATCCTTGGCCTGAGAGACATGTGCTTGGCCTCAGGCAGGGCCATAACCTTCTCGATCCTGGGACCAACCTGGTGGGATGAGCTCCCGGAAGAGATGCAGGCCCTACAGGAACTGCCACAGTTCCGAAGAGCCTGCAAAATGGAAATCTTCTGCCAGGCATTCAGTTGAGAACACTGAGCTAATAGATCACCATCAACAGGGCCCTCCTCTATAACATTCTCCCACCCTAGATTAAGAAGGGAACTGCTCCATCGACAACCTGGCAGCTACAGTGAGCTGAAATACTTTTAATGGTCTTAATGTTGCTACATGGTTTTACTGATTCCTTTTTATTATATCTTGTTGTAAACCACCCAGAGACAGCTGTGCCATGAGGGGCAGCTATCGAAATCAAACAGATAAATAAATGGATGTTGTACTCAAGGCCTCAATACTTTTCTTCTTCTTCTTTTTTAATTTAATCTTGTCCAGTTATCCTGAGATGGTGACTGCATTCTTCTTCATCCTCATGACATTGCTCTGGTTTACAAGGGAGCCAGGGTTTGTACAAGGCTGGTCATCTTTGTTTGAAAAGTAAGTTCCTACTTGGGGGCATATGTTTGGACTTGCACAGACTAGGTTTGCTGGCAATAAATTCCCAGCTGGTATTGAGAGTGTCCCACCTTTGCAGTACTAGACCCTAATGGATGGATGGATAGATGGATAGATGGATAGAGCAAATAAAATAAATAACAATTGTAGAAGCAAAATGAGATTGCCTGTATTCCTATACTAAGGACATCCATTGCTGATTGAGTCTGTGGCCCATTATGCACAGAGTGGAAGGTCCGCATTCGGGGTGGAATGGCCGCGATTAAAATCACCAATTATGCAAAAATCACCGGCGGCAACCGGGCGCAGAGTCAATGTATGCCACCAAAAAAGCTGCGTTAGCGAGATGCGGAAGAAAGTGGAACTTCCCGGGACCAGGAAGCAACCAGAAGTGGCTCCAGAGTAGCCACGTGCATAATCGGCTGCTCTGGGTTTTGCTGCCGTTGCGTTCCATCCCGTGCGTAATCGGTTTGCTTTGCTTCTTCCTCCTCTGCGTTCTCCATGCCACCGTTTCAGCGGCCGTGCATAATAGGCCTAACAGGACACCTTTAAGGGGCATCCTGGGGAGCATCTCCCATCGAAAAAGATCTTGGGTTGGAGAGCAAGTTTTACTGAGAGAGGGTATATTCAGGGGTGTACTCTTCATAATCCTAGATGATCAGCACCCAGAAAGCGGGGTGGGGACACGTTTTAGGACCTGATGGAAAAATCCAAGGTGTACAGTTTATGGTCCTCTTGCAACAGACATCGAGAAGTCTTGCAGACTTAATGGTGCATAACTGGGCTCAGAGCACATTTCAAGAACGACTGGAGGTCATGGGAACAGAGAAGCAAAAGAATTAAAATAACCACTCTCCTTGGAAGTATACAAGTTGGCTACTGATCCCTCCCCAGCAAGAACTGGAATGTACCGGTGCTCTGAAAGGCCCAGCACAGAAGAAAAATAGTTGTCCTTGTAGTAAGAAGAAACAGAGTAGCTTCCTGATTCTCTTTCCTCTTGGAAAACAATTTCATGTATCTTCCCTAGGAAAGGTTACCGGACGGATGCTACAGTCTCTGTCTTCCTTGGCTTCCTCCTCTTCTTGATTCCTGCAAAGAAACCTTGCTTTGGAAAGAAAGGGGCAGGTGAGAGGAATCCAATCTGTCTCTACGCTTCATGCATCTCTCCTAGGGGTCTTCAACCTAAGAAGCCTTCCATGATAAGCTCACGCCTGCATGTGGCTAGAATTAGTTGCAATGCAATGAGCTTCACCATCACACTGTTCTCACTTCCTGTATTGGTTGGTATTTGTGGCTTTTGCCTCAGGTGAGTGAGAAGCAGTGATCCATCATGGTAGCCTCAGCCATTCAGAGTTATCAGGGATGCTCAAGTTTATCTTGCATTCATTCATTCATTCATTCATTCATTCATTCATTCATTCATTCATTCATTCATTCATTCATTCATTCATTATTCATTCGATATACTGCCCCTTACTTTGACACCTCTTGCAGACTCACTTTGTATCCAGCAATAACTGTGTGCTGGGACAGTGAGAGAGAAAAAAATGAATTGTAACTTTTCAGGCAGTTGCATAAACAGATAAAATAAAAATCGATGGAAGCTGCAGAGGGGTTCCGTGTAGCATATATCAGTGGTTCCCAGGCTTGCTTGGAATGAAAAAAACAGAGCAAGGCCAGTTCAGTGGAACTTCAAATCCCTGGGGGCCACTTTCAGAGTTTCATGGTCTCCTTTAGAACCCACAGGTTGGGCAATGCCGGCATACATGATTGATATCAAATCTCACAGCAAACATCCAGTGAATTCCTTTCAGTGAATTGAGGCCAGAGCAGTGGTCGTTGTTTCCTGAAGTGCTGATATTCTGCAGAGTGTAGAAACAAGTTTTGTCCCAAGTCTAATGCTCACTTTTACTTAAAAGCCAGCTGGGTGTAGTGGCTAAGAGCAGCAACCTCCAGTCTTCAGAACTGAGCACAATTCCCCACTCCTCTTCCCTATGCATTCAGCTGGTTGGCCTTGGGCCTGTAAGAGTTCTCTCAGAGCTCTGTCAGCCTCCTCTCCCTCACAGGGTGCCTGCTGTGGGGAGAAGAAAGAGAAGGTGATTGTAAGCCACTTTGAGACTCCTTCAGGTAGGGAAAAGAGGCATATAAGACTAACTTCTTTTTCTACCTCACAGGGTGTCTGTTGTGCGAAGAGGAGGGGTAGGCTATTGTAAGCCACTTTGAGACTCCGAGTAGTAAAACAGCTCTTTTTCTTCTTAAACCCTAATGATCCATTGATACTACTGGAAGGTTTTGATGAGCATTTAAAACAAACAAATGTGGATCAGGCTTGATGATCTCAGCTGTTTTGTTCCTGTTTAAGAACAGGGTACGGTGCACATAAAAAAAGTTGACCATGTGATTCCCACCAGCCTAGGTTCGTCATATATTGTTTGCTAGGAACTGCGGGGGGGGGGGGGAATTGGCAAGTTTATCTTTCTGCAGGAGGGATGATGGCATGGCTTAGCTAAGCAAGGTGGTTACTTGGATGGGGGCCCACCAAGGAAGGCTCTGCAGAGGAAGGCATTGTCCAACCACCTCTGCTTCTCACTCATCTTGAAAACCCCTTGAGAGGGTTGCCATCAGTCGGTTACTACCTAAAAGTATTTGGTGGTGTATGTTCTCTTTTATTTTCGACCCACACAGAAGATATTACGGAATCTACAGATGATAACTCAGCAGAGCCAATCATCACCTGGAAGGACTTCCAGAAAACAATGCCCTGGGAGATCGTGGTGCTGGTGGGAGGAGGATATGCTTTAGCGGCAGGATGCAAGGTAACATAAGATGCTTCAGGATACAAGGAGGTTCTCCATGATGAAAAAATATGCCTCGATTCCTGCTAACAGGAATACTCATTTCACTCAGATCACGTCCTCTTCTGCCCTCTGGTGCCAAATGAAGCTATTCTGTTTCAAGCACCTTCCATCTCTCCTTTCTTCCTTCATGTCTCCAAATGCCCCTGCAATTGCTGAAATAGAAATTATGCTCCAAAACAGGGCCGATGATGGCTCTAGCCATGGCTGGTGTCAGCAGGGGCAGCTGCTAGGACTCACAACCTCTGGTAGGGCCCAGTGTTGCTGATGTCCCCTGCATAATCCCTTGATTGTGCTTAAGGATGCCAGTCCCCAGGGGACCTGGGGATCCCCTGGAATTATAGCTCATCTCCAGGTGACAGAGATCAGCTCCCCTGAGGAAAATGGCTGTTTTGGAGGGTGGACTCCTTAGCATTATACATCCCCACCCTAAATCCTGCCCACCTCCACCCCCTAAGTCCCCAGGTGTTTCCCAACCTACTTATGCTCCAACACTGCATTTTCCAAGGTCACTGGAGAAAGGGCTGCAGGCAGCTGTGTGAATGGGCAGCAGGATTCCATCTTGTGCACAGACTATGGAAGAACACAAAATTGGTGGGAGGTATGGGGAGGGTGGGAGGAAAGGGGGGCACAAGCAGGGGGCCTGGTGATGGGCAAAGGATGGGAGGATCCAGGGAAATCTCTGCCCAGAGCCCTGCAAAACATGGAACCAGCCCTGACTCTAGCTGTAATATTGACTTGGAGGAAGTCAAAACCGAAATGCTCTACTCATATATGTTTTAGGCAGTGACCCAGCTGGGGAGAACAGGAAAGTCAATTCTGTATTTCATGTTATCCTTACAGGACAAAAGAATCAAGGTTCTGTAGAGAACGTTCACACCATCTTCCATTTTAAAGCAATGTCCTTTCTTTCAGACATCTGGCCTCTCCACATGGATCGGACGGCAAATGTTGTCCCTGAGTAGCCTTCCCTTTTGGGCTGTCACTCTGCTAGCCTGCATCCTGGTGTCCATAGTGACGGAGTTTGTCAGTAACCCAGCAACCATTACTATCTTCCTGCCTATTTTATGCAGCATGGTGAGCATACCTTTGTGGCCGATGTGGGCTTGTTTCAAACTTGCTAGATAACAAGGAGCAAGGGGTCGGTTCCATCAGGCAAGAATCTGCTAACGGTCAGCCAGGGAGAGATTTTTGCCGATTCCCCTCTACCACCCGTTGCAGATCTCTTTGTGGTGCATTGATTAAAGCTTTCTCAGCCTTTCTGCCACTTCAACTCCCCTGTGAAAAATGAGACGTTTTCAGGTGGCTAATGTTGGTGGACGGGAATAGCAGTTACTGGAGAAGGATTAAAGGTTGCACTTCAAGAAATCTCGAGATAGCAATTTTGTTAAGGACGTTTCTTTTGTCGCTCTGACCAGGCTGGCCCTGGCTAGCCTCCTATCGTCTAATCTCAGAAGCTAAGCAGGATCAGCCCTGGTTAGAGCTTGGATGAGAGACCACCAAGGTAGTCCAGGGTCCCTGTGCAGAAACAATGAATGACAAACCTCCTCCAAATGCCTATTGCTTCGAACACCAGCATGTCTTTCACCAGCTATGCATGAACAGCCACGGCCTCTTTCTTTCCGCAGTCAGAAACCCTGCGCATCAACCCTCTGTACACCCTGATCCCAGTTGCAATGTGTATTTCTTTGGCGGTGATGCTACCAGTGGGGAATCCTCCCAATGCCATTGTCTTCAATTATGGCCATTGTCAAATCAAGGACATGGTAAGTACGACGCATGATGCCACTGGAACCCATGGTCAGATCAGTCGGATTCAGAAATAACAGAATATTCTATTTACTGTGCAGCAATAATTATATCATTTATTTTTAATGTATTTATTTATTAAATTTATATACCACTTTCCCACACAGCCAATAATTATATCATTTATTTTTAATGTATTTATTTATTAAATTTATATACCACTTTCCCACACAGCTCACAGTGGTTTACAATATGGGTCAAAGTACAATACAAAAATATAATCCATACTAAAAACCTCAACAACACTGAACTGGCATTATTAAAACCTTTTAAAACACTTAAGACCACAAATTAACAAGTCGACCGGACCCTCATTAGCTCACTCTCGATGTACCCATTGGGCATTTCTGGTGGGAGGTTCTGGAGGGCCCAGTAGATGTTAATAAGTACCAACTAATGTAGGACATTGAAGGTTCTGTTTCTAGTGTCAGAGCTTGGTTTTCCAAAATACAAAAAAGAGCAATGGGAAGGGCAGAGTTCGCCCATGACCCATTTTCAGAGGGTTTCTGACCTGCTTTTGAGTCCCAAAAGAACAGGAGCACTGAACCAGTGCAAGACAAGAGAAAACAACTATAAGCTGACCAAGGAGACCTAAAGCAGATTTAGGAAAAGGAAAAAAAATCATATATCTAACCCTAACATTACAGATGTTACTGCAGCATCACCCTCATTGGATACTTGTGGAATGAACACTAATTCTGTCTTCCCACCTGCTTTGAGCATGAGACATGATCCCTGGCATTTGAACCACATGAAGACCTTTTGACCAATCCAGAGTTAGGAAGTCTTCTCCCTGGTGGGATCATGGACTCCTAACTCCCCAATCATTAAAGAGAGTATGTCCCACACAATGCCCAGCTCATGTTTTAACAACAGCAATTAGAGCAAATGGTGCTCTTTTCGCCAAAATGTGTCTCCATTTTGTTGACATCCTGCACATTTCATGGCTCCTTTTCTGTAGGAACTGGAGACGTTCCCAGAACTCTTGGAACCCACTGATAAGCTTTTAAGAACCTTTCGTATCTGGATAGCGCAAAGTATAATAATAATTAAAACAGTTGGGATTTATTCCCTCCCCAAAATGAGTAGGATGGGGCTGTGTCCTTCACACAAGAGTAGCAGCCGTAAACCTGTTACGGCTTTACAAACATGAGCGGGATTGGACTGTATCCCATGCATATTTGCATAAGAGTAATGACCATTAAAAAAGCAAGGTCCTTCTGGCTATTGCGCTTCAACAGGCACCAAAAGATCCATACCTCTGGCTTTACTGTCTAAGTATTGCCTGGGCCTTGGAAAACCTGTCCATCTTGGTGTTGAAGACAGCCATCTTGGTTTAGTGGTTCAGAGTGGCAGCTTCTAATCTGGCAAGCCAGGTTTGATTCCCTGCTCCTCCACATGCAGCCAGCTGGGTGATCCTGGGCCAGTCACAGTTCTATTCTAGCTGTTCTCACAAAACAGTAATATCAGGGCTCTCCCAGCCCCACCTACCTCACAGATTGCCTGTTGTGGGGAGAGGAAGGGAAGTTGATTGTAAGCCCCTTTGAGACTCCTGGTAGAGAAAAGCAGGGTATAAAAACCAGCTCTTCTTCATAAATCTCCCCTGGGTCTTACATGTTTGTTACATGCTTACACACAATGTGTATTGTGTGTTCATGGGCAAGTCAGTTTGGAAATTTTTAAACAGAGGCAGGGGAAATACTATCAAGCCTACCGGTTACACATCTAAGGAAAAGAATAGAAAACGTAGCACTAAAGTAAACACAGCCTCTTGTGGCGCAGAGTGGTAAGGCAGCAGACATGCAGTCTGAAAGCTTTGCCCATGCGGCTGGGAGTTCAATCCCAGCAGCCGGCTCAAGGTTGACTCAGCCTTCCAGCCTTCCAAGGTCGGTAAAATGAATACCCAGCTTGCTGCTGGGGGGTAAACGGTAATGACTGGGGAAGGCACTGGCAAACCACCCCGTATTGAGTCTGCCATGAAAACGCTAGAGGGTGTCACCCCAAGGGTCAGACATGACCTGGTGCTTGCACAGGGGATACCTTTACCTTTAAGGTAAACACAACAATATAGAAGAGTTACCTCCAACATCTCCCCTGGAAGTCTGTGGAACAAATGTACCCTTCAGACACCAACCTGGTCCCACTCCAAATATTTGGACAAAGCCTCATGGATGTTGCCAGCCTTTTAACCCTTCCTGTCCTCATGGGTGGGAAAGCCTCTCCCAATCCAAGTTTAGGGAATTCATACTCACATGAGAAAGTAAAGCCCAATCTTCCAATAAGCCCAGGGCTCACATCCCCACCATCTCACGACCCAGATCAGGCTTTCCAGCAGCTATCCATCTTAAACTTTCTGGCTGGTTAGAAAATGGTTCTCTTGCTGCAGAAATAATCTCTGCTCTGTGCCCCCTTAGTGCCCGTTATGGTTTTCTTCCTTGGGAACACAAGCTGTTGTCAGGATCCCAAGGACTCTCATGTACACTTCAAAGTACCTTCCATCTCTAGGCAGTTGCAGAGAGGCTGTAGATATCTGTTATCCTCAACTTGTCAATTGACTGACATGATTGGAGAAAGGAAGTCTTTTTGCCCATTTTGTAGATGTCAAAATGAGTTAGTGTCAGACACCTGCAGTAGTAAGTAGTAAGGTAAAGGTAAAGGTATCCCCTGTGCAAGCATCGGGTCATGTCTGACCCTTGGGATGACGCCCTCTAGCGTTTTCTTGGCAGACTCAATATGGGGTGGTTTGCCAGTGCCTTCCCCAGTCATTACCGTTTACCCCCCAGCAAGCTGGGTACTCATTTTACCGACCTCGGAAGGATGGAAGGCTGAGTCAACCTTGAGCCGGCTGCTGGGATTGAACTCCCAGCCTCATGGGCAAAGCTTTCAGACAAGTATGTGTTCTTTGATGGCTTACCACTCTGCGCCACAAGAGGCTCTTATAGTGAGTAGTACCTGGGTTCTATAAGGCTGTTGAAGACTGCTAACAACCTGAATCTCTTCTATGCACTGAGCATTCAACATATTTCTCCTGTGTGATTTTTTTAATACTGTTGAAAAGTCCACCTCACATTGAATCTCTCTCCACACACTGAGCATTCCAAAGTGTTCTCCCCTGTGTGCGTTGCCATCTCTAGGCAAAACCCACCTGTCCCTCAATCCGCAACATGTTTCCCTGACCTGTGAACCTTTGTCGTAACTGATTCCAATTAATTTGTTGAAACTTAATATAGTGCCTTTTCTTTTTTCTTTATCATAGGTCAAAGCTGGCTTTGGTGTCAATCTGATTGGTCTAGTGGTTGTTATGGTGGCAATAAATACATGGGGAATTAGCCTCTTTCAACTGAATACGTTTCCAGACTGGGCGATGGTCAGCAATCTCACTGGCCCATCATAGCAAACAGTGACTGGGCTTGCTCAACCGCCAGTAAACTGGAGCGACGTATTTTATTTAAATTGCACATACCTAAAGAAAGGAAGAAACTTGAGTGTACATAGATCCAATGACCAAAACTAACCAAGCAGCAGCTCGACTGGAGATTCTCCCAGAGATCACACCGTTATCACCTAGTGCTGGATTAAAAACTTCATCCATTCCTTGCTCACAGAACTATAATGGAGTCGGCTTGCTTGGGCTTTCCCAGTTCTCTCCTTTCATTTCGACAGAAAACATACTTCTGTCCTGCTAACATTTTGCTTTACTTATCCGGGTAGATGTAATACCAGCCATTCTAGTTCAGCTCTCAAATTTCATGTAACCTAAAGATGGCTATCATCCGATATTTATCAAGTTGGTTCTAAAGAATATGTTTATATGTATTTATACGTTTTTTAAAAAACAGGAAGAAAATGTGACATAGTTTATGGGATTAGATAAGGAGGTGGGACTATTTGATCCTCTAGTTATTCTATGGAACTGTGTGGCTCTTTCAACAAGCTCCTCAAGATAGCAGTTTTCTCTCCGGATTTAAGTTCTGCATGGGGGAGAACAGGAGTCTTTGAACCAGCCCCTTGATGGTGGCAGAAATGTGTCTGCACCGGTGAAATGGTTCCTGCCGTTCCGTCAGCTCTCTGAATTGGCAAGATCAGTAGGAACTAAATGTTAAAGTAGCTGTTTTTCATCTCTCCAGTGAGAGCTGTCTGGGATTAGAGAATGACTCTGGAGACAAAATTTGAGACATGTGGTATTAATATACATTCACTACAATACTTTGTTGGGGGAAGTTGGTCTCTTCCAGCTTTAATGAAAAATATAAGGGACTTGGTTTAAGAGAATTGACAATGACCTTGTATTTTCTCAACTGTCCAGGGTTGGGACCATCACTGTGGCCATGTGATAGGCTGGTTGACAAGGCCCCATCCCCCCTGGCTCCTAATGAGCAAAGAGTCTCCAAGGTCAGCCCCAATGCCAGGTTATGTCAGCTTCCCTCGGCAACACTAGTTGGAGCAGGAATGGCTTGGGAGGACAGTGAGAGCTGTTGGAAGCCCAAGTGGTATGTAGGGTTGACAATGAAGACAAGGATGGGCCTGGGGGCATTGCCACTAGGCACGTGCAAATCATTTCAGATAGTTCGAAAAGTACCTGAATTATTGTTGATTCACATGCCTTTTTGGACAAATGTAGTCTGAATCACACTTCTCCTTAAGTTGAACTGCCCGAATCAGCCTTGGCCAAATTGCCGAACCACGATTCCGCTGCAATTTGGCTATGTGGAGATTGCAGTTTAAAATTCAAGGTAACCAAATTTTTCCTTTTACATCTATTCCCTGGTCTGGGGTGGGATGTGGGGGGTGTTGAGACTGAAGCACAAAATTAGCAGCCTAGTACAGGAGACTCTCCTCAAAAGAATCCCCAAGCTTCGAAAAGATTGGACCAGGGTCTCCATTTCTACAAGCCCTCATACTGCTATTTAGAAGGAGCAACCATGGCTCAATGGTAGAGCATCCGGGTGGCACACAGAAGGTCCTCATTTCAATCCGTAACATCGCCTGTTTAAAGGATCCAGTAGTAGATGATGCAGAAGGCATCACTCTGCGGCCCAGGAGACAATACTGGCATTGATGGACTGATAGGATGATTCTGTATAAAGCAGATTCATGGGTGAATGGCTGCTTCCTGTTTCAGAGTTGCTGTAGCCTATTCAGAAGCAAGCTGGCCAAGGCGGGATTCACACACAAGCCAGAGTTTAGGCGCACCACCTCTCATAAGGGCTCTCTATTTTAAAATGGCTGTCACCATTTGGGGTGATACAGTGGGGGCCTCTTAACCTTCATACCGTTCAGGGTGTTTTGCACGGCTTTCTTCAGCCCTGTCCCTGGCCACACAAAGTTCCTGGACTGGCAAATTTCCCTGCCGTTTTAATGAATGACTTGTTCTGAAAACCTTGGAACTGTAAGGTGAAAGATAGAACCCCACGTTCCTCCAGCTAACGGTATGACACATTTTATTTTGCTTCCCCCCAGATGGTTGATGTAACCAGAATACTCTTCTGTTGGTAGTAAAAAATATTTTTGTTTTTGTTTGTTTTTTGCTTGCTAACAAAATAAATTATTCAACTCTGTGATGTTTCCATGAACTGTAACATGCAAGCATATGGAATGCTCTACTTTCGGTGTTTTAAAACAGTAAGCGTTTGGGGCAGCAACCAGGGCAGGAGGTTATTTGGGTCATGTGAATTTATCCTTCTTTTATGTTCTCATTTGTTGCCCCTGGGCCTTTTTGTTTTGTCATTTTTCATCGCTGATGTTCCTAATTGATTTGCTTCTTTGATCTCATTGTGTGCCGTTTTCCTACTCCATCTGTTACGTTTTTATCCTTCACTTCCTTGCAGAGACTCAGACCAGTATAAACCAGCTCTTCTTCACATGTCTGCCACAAGTCAAAGATAGTTGCAGAGATGGGTACTGGGTTAACTAGTCCCAACATTCACTTGCCTTCATGCGGGAAGACAGAACAATTCTGCAGGTGAAGTGGTATGCCCTGACCTATGATAGCAACGCAGATGGAACAAACCTTCCCAATTTTAAACAGGGCAGTCAGGCTGCTTTTCCTGTTAATTTTCAGGGCAGCCTTTGCATACCTAGAACATTGTGGGAATAATTAGTATCAAGCCCCATCTGTTTTTATTTGTATGCAAGCTTTAAAAACAAGATTCCTGTAGATGTGGACAGAGGGGACAGAAATTCCTAAGAGGCACTGCAAGAACAGACACGGGCTAATTTATCCAGAGTTCAACTGGTCGGAAGCCATTCATGAACACCGCAGGCCACTGATGAAAGGCACTCAGAGAAGAATCCTTATTAGGAAGTCACCCAACTGTTTGTATTTGATGTTGCAGCCTTATGCTTTAATATCATTATATCAACAAAAAGCAAAACTAGAGCCAAAAAAACAGTTATTTCAACAATGACCAAGGAAGTCACCCTGGTAATTGTTTTGGGGCTCCTAAATGCTCTCCTGTTGGCAGCAGGAGATAGGATCTAAAGTAAGGAGTTTGAACTCCGTGTAGAATGATATCAGCTAGATATCAGCAAAAAAAATGTCACAGTCCGAATAGTTCAGCAGTGGAATCGACTGCCTAAGGAGGTGGTGAGCTCCCCCTCATTGATGGTCTTCTAGCAGGACAGATACTGGACAGATACTTCTCCTGGATGCTAAGGCTGATCCTGCGATGAGCAGGGGGTGGGAGTAAATGGCCTGCATGGCCCCTTCCAACTCTAGGATTCCAAGTCAGTTCTGTTTTGCAAAGTACATCATGCTGTTTTATGGATTCTGTGCATGGCTTTGAATGTCAATATACATTGGAAGAATGGGATCAAAGTCTCTAAGAGTCTATCTGCAGGAGCATTAAATTCAGCGTCCAATGAAAAAATGCAGTACAGAGGCAGGATCTCTCGCACACATCCACTTTTATTAAAACTGGATGGATGGATGGATGGAAGCATCAGGGTGGCATTTAGGTTTTCAGCACCAATAGTTCACCATCCCAAGCTTAGGAAATGGAGATCCATAAACTCCATGGGAGCCTTCCACCTCCCAGCTAATGCTAGAGCTTGCACTTTGCTAAGGGAACCAAGCTAGGAGGAATACAAGAAGTTGACGTATGCCCCAAAAGAACGTTGACTGATGATTGGTAAGCATGCCATACATGGAATTGGAAAACCTAGACTTAAATCTTATTTTGGAAAAAGTCGTCACGCATCTTTGGGCAAACTACTACGGCAGCATTCACATGTAACGAACAAACCAAAATTTGTTCAAAATGAGAACAAGCCAGGAAATCTTTCAGATTGAAGGCACCACTCCTACTTTCATTTTTGTCTAAGTAGACTGGCAGTATGTTGCAGCATTTGAATCAAGCAAGGCTAAAACCGAGCTATGTTCTCTTATGGACAACCCAAGACAGGAGTGGCCAAACTGTGGCTCTCCAAAGGTCCATGAACTACAATTCCCATGAGCCCCTGCCAGAGTTGGAGAGCCACAGTTTGACCATCCCTGCTCTGAACAACTGTTCAATTCTGCAGGATTGCAAGGCTGGAATGAACCTGAACAGAACATAAAGAGCCAAAGGGCAACTTCTTGGTTCATTCTCATTATGAACAAACAAATCTTGGTTGGTTGGTGATGCTCTTCCTCAGCAAGGCACAAGACCCAACAACTTTAAAGGCAGCATGGTCACTTTGAGATCAAAGATGAGGTTTTATCACCAGTGGTTTGGCATTTTACAACTAAGCTGTATATAAAAAGACTTTAACATTGTGCTATAGAATATATCAAGGAAGAAAAATCACCTACGGACGATCCTTCCTAATGTATTTGTTTTAATTTGGTTTACGAGTCTGTAACAGTCCATAATTTTACAAAATGGCGAGCTGGAACAGAGGCAGGAATTTCATTTCTCTGTACCCAAGCTACATTAATACTTAATGTAAAACATGACCACACATACAACAATAATCTAAATACTTTGGGAGGGGTTTCTTTCCCCTATCGCGCAAGGCTCTAAAAAAGTCAAATATCCAGAAACTGCTCGAAGGTCCCATGGTGAAGCGGCGACTTCAGCAGTCCGACGAAGGGCAGTCAGTTCCTCCAAATCCAGGCCAATCCCTAAAGCCACATTAAGATCTCCACCCATTGGCAAAACTACATCATCTATGCTTAACCAGAGATGGCCAAAATCATCATCACTTGTCACTTGGGGGCTTCTTCCTGGCTTCCACATCTCGTTTGATGTCTTCAATCTTCTTTGTAACGTTTGGAATCTACAGAGGGAGGGAGGAACCCAGCAGAATTGCGTTAAGAGTTGCTCAGAGTTTAGTTTTGTTTGTTCTTGAACTCAGTAACTCAGAGGATGATCAAGGAAGACAGGCTTTCACAAGCCGTTTCGAGGAAAACCATCAACAAGAATAAAGCAGTGGGATAATGAAGGAGATGAAAGCCAAGAGGTGCAAAACAAGAGTTTAAAATGTATTTGGGAGTAGAACATTCCAAAACTACTGCATTCAAGAAAATGGGAGTTTACTGTACATTGTCTTCCATAAAATCACCCCATTGCCCTTAGTACATCCATGCCATCTCAAAACATTTAAGGTCATTCTCTCCCTTTATCACCTGGTTAACATGTACACTATTTTTGAAGCTACGAGAACAAGCTGGCATGCTCCAATTCCCTTAGTTACCTCCAGCTCCATGCATATAAACTTATAAACTTAGCTTGTCATTCCAGAATGGTCCTTAAATGTGTTCATCTGTTTAATCTCTCTCTCTCTCTCTCTCTCTTCCTCCCACTCCCCCATACTTTAGTATAGCCTTTCCCAACTTTTTTTACCATTGAGAAACCCCTGAAATATTCTTCAGGCCTCAAGAAACTCTAGACATGGCATGATCATGCAAAATATGGTTGGGAAGCATAGCTGTGTACACACCCACCTGGGGGCCCTGCACTTCCCACCCCCTCCAGGCCCATCACTGGCCATTTTGGGAGAGAGGGGTGGGTGAGTCAAATGATAAATGTTTAACAATTTATTTTAAAAATATTTAAAAATTTAATAAACTCCCACCCATTCAGGAAACCCAGAGCCATCAAGAAAGCCTGCTTTAGTACAATCAAATGGACAAAAACAATGACTTTTACTCAGCAAGCTTTATTTGGTTTTAATGGAGAATGAGCAACAAACAATCAGAGTTCCTCCTTAACAGAATGAATAAGGAGAACAATTCTCAAAACAAATCCAGCCCAGAGGCTTGTGACAGACAGGTCCAAGTCCTGCCCATTTCATGATCCTCTACCAATCCCCTTTAAATGTGGCTAGAATGTTCTGTAAGCCAGCAAAAGCCATTCCAGGGCCCTTAGAACCTTGAAGTAAATAGGAAGGGTGAATTGAAGCAAACAAGAATGCTTCCCGCCCCCCGCCCCCCCAGACCAGGTTTCACACCCAGTGAGGTAGGTTAGGGAATTCTCTCTCAAGAGACAGTATGTCTCGCAAGTGGGTAAAATATGGTGTCCAGATAAGGCTCACATTTCACATTTATCCTTTAAGTCTTCCAAGGTTGAGAGATGGCCTGTTTGTGGTCTTACTTTGAAGTATTCCACTACTTTGCATCTGGAATTCAAAAACCTAACAGCCTTTTTCCAACTTTTGACCATGGAGAAACCCCTGAAATATTTTTCAGGCTTCAAGGAACCCTGGAAGTGGTGGCAGGTCCCTTCAGAGAACTAGGTGGAGTAAGATGTGGGAGCCAGCCAATCAACTCATCAATCATTTACCATTTCCATGGTGGAGAAAGAGAATAGGCCTGTAGAGCAATATGGGAAGTGAGCTTCAATGGTATCTAGCAATGTCACCCAGCCATCCAAACTTCTGGGAGAGGCCATGTAACCCCTGGTGAGCTCTCATGGAACCCTGGTTGGGAATTCCTGACCCAAGGTCTAGGGTTGTCAACCTCCACGTAGGGTACAGAGAATGCCCAGAATGGCAGCTATCTCCAGATGACAGGTCCCCTGAAAATGGCTGCTTTGTATTATATGTTTTCAATATTGTATTGTAATATTGCAAATATATTCTACCTCACTGAAAACCCTCCCCCAGGCTCCAGGATTTTCCTCACCGAGAGTTGGCAACCTTACTAATGCCCATTCATTCAACATTTCTTCTCAGGCTGCAGACTGGATGTTATTTGCTCACTGTCCTTACAATATGTTGGGTTATTAGTAGCTGATCCTTATATCTTATGCCCCGTAGAAGCTGAGAGCTACATTGGAAAACCTTTTCAAGCTGCAGTTTCTTAACCCTTTCAAGGAGAATAAGTAAAACTAACTTAAGGGTGACCCCCCCCCAACCCCCGTAGTCACTGGGGATCAAACATGAACAACAGGTCCGAGCACTTACTTAAGTGTTGAGCGGAGTTTCTGACAGCTTTTGCTGTGATCACACAAACAAGCCGACTGTTGACATACAAGGTCAACAACAATGTCATACTTACATCATAGTTCTGGGCCAGATACATCCCAACTACGTTGCCAAGCGCAAAGCCAACCTAAAGAAGAAATAAGACAAGGAAGATTACACTTTTACACAAGATGTCATAGTCCCATTGTATACGGCACTGGTCAGACTACACCTGGAGTACTGCGTGCAGTTCTGGAGGCTTCACTTCAAGAAGGATGTAGATAAAATTGAAAGGGTACAGAGGAGAGTGACGAAGATGATCTGGGGCCAAGGGACCAAGCCCTATGAAGATAGGTTGAGGGACTTGGGAATGTTCAGCCTGGAGAAAAGGAGGTTGAGAGGGGACATGATATCCCTCTTTAAGTATTTGAAAGGTTGTCACTTGGAGGAGGGCAGGATGCTGTTTCTGTTGGCTGCAGAGGAGAGGACACGCAGTAATGGGTTTAAACTTCAAGTACAACGATATAGGCTAGATATCAGGAAAAAGTTTTTCACAGTCAGAGTAGTTCAGCAGTGGAATAGGCTGCCTAAGGAAGTGGTGAGCTCCCCCTCACTGGCAGTCTTCAAGCAAAGGCTGGATACACACTTATCTTGGATGCTTTAGGATGGTTAGGGCTGATCCTGCGTTGAGCAGGGGGTTGGACTAGATGGCCTGTATGGCCCCTTCCAACTCTATGATTCTGATTCTATGATTCTATGACTTTTCTCCAAAACGTGCTTGGGGAAACAGAATTGTATTTTTCCAGAGGTTGCTTTTTTTTTTTTGCGAAAGCTTTTTACCAGCTTCAAAACAAAACCTGCTTCCCATTAAAGTATTTGTCATTTTCTTAGCCAACATTTCTGCCAAATGCTTTCCACTCTAGAATGTTTGCTTCCATGTAAGCCCTAAACTACGAATTCCTTCAGGTCAATTGGCTATGTAAAAACACAGGAAGCCCACCGTTTTGAACACTCTGTCCTGTTTGACCTCACATAAGGATAAATCCACTATGCTGGTTTTAAAAAAATCCAAAAACAAGTAGATATAGATCCTTGGACCAACTAAAATAACACTTTGCATTCTCTGGAACTCTTCACCGTGCTGGGCGTTCAATAATCCCATAAAAGTGGGCGTGAAGGAGATGTTTCAAGAACTTATATTAAGACCTCGTGTCTTAATATCGGAATAGTCGCAAGTTTAGTCTTCAAGGATGAAATATGGGAAACGGCTGCCTTCAGACAAAAATGTGAAACAACAGAAGCTGATCGCATGTCTCTCTGGCACCAAAAGCAGCACGTGTATCCCTTAAAAGGCTGAAAGCTGAAGGAAAACAGAGTCGTTATTCTATTCACAAAACTGGAGCGGGCTCAAAACAACCTAAACCAAGTGGCAGCAGCCAACTCTTCTGCTCAGGAACTCCACTGCTGCTGGACTCTGCTCTGTGGTTTGAGCACAAGGCATCTACAGGGAACCAAAGTGAATACTGACAACTACACTAAGCCCATAAGCTTCCCCCCTATCCCAATTAAAGGTAAAGGTAAAGGTATCCCCTGTGCAAGCACCGAGTCATGTCTGACCCTTGGGGTGACGCCCTCCAGCGTTTTCATGGCAGACTCAATACGGGGTGGTTTGCCAGTGCCTTCCCCACTATCCCAATTAGGGACTGCTAATTTGGCCACGCTGATGCATGCAACAACTTTGAGGCTTAAGAACTGCCACACACTCTATACGAATCTGCCCTTTCAAGCCACTTTGAAAGCCGAAACAGGGGCAAAATGGAGCAACCCATGTGTTACCAGCAAGGAGCTGTACATATCATGTTACACCTATTTTATGATCTTGGAAAGGTTTGTTTTGCAATGGCTTCCCTAACTTGCTCAAGGTGCAAAACCCTTCATGACCTAGGGACCATTAATTCATTAGGTCATTATTTATTTCCACCACTCTTGGGGAACCGTCTCGCAGTGGGTTACATAATAATAAAAAATAATACCTCACATAAAAGTTAAAAATCACAATCCACCCCCCCCCCCTGATTATAAAGCATAGGTAAAGGTAAAGGTATCTCCTGTGCAAGCACCGGGTCATGTCTGACCCTTGGGGTGACGCCCTCTAGCGTTTTCATGGCAGACTCAATACGGGGTGGTTTGCCAGTGCCTTCCCCAGTCATTACCGTTTACCCCCCAGCAAGCAAGCTGGGTACTCATTTTACCGACCTCGGAAGGATGGAAGGCTGAGTCGACCTTGAGCCGGCTGCTGGGATTGAACTCCCAGCCTCATGGGCAAAGCTTTCAAGATAATTAGGCAAACGCTCCTGTATCATGGAGAGTCAAGGCTGTGAGCTCTTGATCAAGAGCTCACAGCCTTGACTCTCCATGATACAGGAGCGTTTGCCTAATTATCTGTACACAGCCCGTGGCGCCACGGGCGCCACGGACTGTATAAAGGAGTAAGGGGTAGTGGGGAGGAGTTAGGGCGGGACCGGTCCGGGATAAAAACTCGGAGGGGCCAATCAGGAGCCGCGAAGCGGCTCCTGATTGGCCCCTCCAAGTGTCCATCCCGCCCGAAGCAGGCAATGGGGAGCCGCGCGAAGCGCGGCTCCCCATTCCCTGCTTCACCCGCACAGCGACAGGTAAGCGCTTCGGGGGCCGTTCGCCGCTGGGGGAGGGTGGGGGTGGTGGGAGCCGGCCTTCTCTCGGCGTCCGGAGCGCCCTCGCGGTAGCGAGGGCGCTCCGGAGGCCCAGAGAAGGCCGTTCGCCGCTGGGGGGAGGGTCGGGGTGGTGGGAGCCGGCCTTCTCTGGGCGTCCGGAGCGCCCTCGCGGTAGCGAGGGCGCTCCGGAGGCCCAGAGAACGCCGTTCGCCGCTGGGGGAGGGTCGGGGTGGTGGGAGCCGGCCTTCTCTGGGCGTCCGGAGCGCCCTCGCGGTAGCGAGGGCGCTCCGGAGGCCCAGAGAACGCCGTTCGCCGCTGGGGGAGGGTCGGGGTGGTGGGAGCCGGCCTTCTCTGGGCGTCCGGAGCGCCCTCGCGGTAGCGAGGGCGCTCCGGAGGCCCAGAGAACGCCGTTCGCCGCTGGGGGAGGGTCGGGGTGGTGGGAGCCGGCCTTCTCTGGGCGTCCGGAGCGCCCTCGCGGTAGCGAGGGCGCTCCGGAGGCCCAGAGAACGCCGTTCGCCGCTGGGGGAGGGTCGGGGTGGTGGGAGCCGGCCTTCTCTGGGCGTCCGGAGCGCCCTCGCGGTAGCGAGGGCGCTCCGGAGGCCCAGAGAACGCCGTTCGCCGCTGTGGGAGGGTCGGGGTGGTGGGAGCCGGCCTTCTGTCGGCCCCGGCTGGGGCCTCGCCCGGCGAGCCCGCTCCCGGGGCCGACAGGACGCCGTGGGAGCCTTTGGGGAGGGTGGGGGGGGGCGGGAGCCTCCCTTCCCAGCCCCCCTTTTCGCTCCGGCTTCTGCCGGGGCTGAGCTCTCCCTCGCACCCGCGACGGAGATCTCCGCCCCGACAGAAGCCCCCTTTCCCAGCCCCCCTTTTCCCTCCGGCTTCTGCCGGGGCTGAGCTCTCCCTCGCACCCGCGAGGGAGATCTCCGCCCCGACAGAAGCCCCCTTTCCCAGCCCCCCTTTTCCCTCCGGCTTCTGCCGGGGCTGAGCTCTCCCTCGCACCCGCGAGGGAGATCTCCGCCCTGACAGAAGCCTCCTTTCCCAGCCCCCCTTTTCCCTCCGGCTTCTGCGGGGGACGGGCTCTCCCCCCCAGCCCATCTAGCGCCCATTTTATTTAAATTTAAAATGGGCTTGAAATCTAGTACTCAAATATTAACAAGGACGGACTCACTGCCACTAACGAAAGATTGAAAACGGAAAACAAATCTAGAGACCGTTCTGGCAGAGTCGAAGCCTGAATAAATAACATAAGAGACTCTTTATCTTTTCAAGCTTTATTAAGCCACTGGATAGATTCTGTTTCTCTCTTGTCACTAATTTTGAGTCGTCCATTTTTTTGCTCAACCAAAGACCTGGCAGAAGAGCTCTGTCTTGCAGGCCCTGTGGAACCATGGAAGCTCCTGCAGGGCCCTTAGCTCTTCGAGGACTGAAGTACCACTGAAGTATCATAGGCTAATGGAACCTAGCCCACACGTGCGTGCACATTAAGCTGCCACCTACAAAACCAGATCACTGGGCCATCAAAGTCACTATTGTCTACTCAAACTGGCAGAAGCTCTCCAAGGTCTTAGGCAGAGATCTTTCACATCACTTAGTGCCTGGTCCCTTTAATTGAAGATGCTTTAGGATGCTTTGGGCTGATCCTGCGTTGAGCAGGGGGTTGGACTAGATGGCTTGTGTGGCCCCTTCCAACTCTATGATTCTATGATTCTATGCTGGGGATTACACCTAGGGTTTTCTTCATGCAAAGCAGATGCTGGTTCACTGAGCCATGGCCCCTCCCCAAATGTGTGCATGATCTGGGACCTTCTGGGAACAATGGCAGGGGCAACAGCAAAGTGGTGAGAGGAAGGAGTGGGTGTCACACAACCCAGCATCTGGGGACTCCAATCACTTGGAGGCCAGGAGAAGCCAGGAAGAGGGTTTTTGTGTGTAGAGTGGCGGACTCTGTTCTGCAGAACTGGGTTTGATTCCTCACTCCTCCAATCGCAGCCAGCTGGATGACCTTGGGCCAAAGTCAATTCTCTCAGAACTCTCTCAGCGTCACCTAACTCACAGGTTGTCTGTTACAGAGAGAGAGGAAAGGAAAGTTGTTTGTAAGCTGTTTTGAGACTCTTTTGGGTAGTGAAAAGTAGGATATAAAAACCAACTCTTCTTCTTCTTCCACGCAGGGCAGAACAGCAATAGGCAATACCTGTCTTGAGACAATTAAGCAAGCAAGGCGGGTTCAATGCACCTCTTCCCCAGAGGGGACAGCAGAGAACACTTGGCAGAAAACCTCAACCTTTCTCCATTTGGCAGGTCATAATAAATATTTCAAAACCGCCAGATCATTAACAGCCAGCCAGTGCAATCCTTAAAACCTGATGCTGCGGGAAGATCACAACTTGTTCTCATGAAGATGTTCAGTAGAGACAGGAGAACATGAACAAACGTATCTGCTTCAAACAGCTACCCTCGATCCTTCCAATCAATACCCATCTAGAAAAGAAGGCACACCACTGAATAATTGATACAGATGGGGCAATTCCCCTACCACAAACACATGTTCCAGTTGGAAAACACGGTCTAAAAGGTTTTCGGAGCAAATTAAAACTGGTCGCTCATTTTCCCACATGGATGCAGTTTACTAATTTAATAGATGACCTGTCAAAATAACGACATGGCATTTAATTTCTCTACTTGTCCCACCCAGCAACTGGCGACATTTTAAACCAGTGTGCGTCAGGGGTGGGTATGTGATATTTTACCGCAGAAGCTAATGAAACTTTCCCCTCCCCATTATGTGGAGGGGAAAGATAATTAATGCATGCTGGGCTAAGATAAGGAGGATTTAAGCTTCATCCCGATGCTCAAAGTCAGAGACTGGACATGCAAAGAAAGACTAGCTCTTTCACTGCGCCCTCCCACTGATTGCTGAAAATATGCCTCTTAAAAAAAATACGCTAAGTCTATGTCGCTTTATATAGTTGTTTATTCTGTTCGTACTCTGCTCCAAGGAACTCGGTGTGACTCCCAGGGAGACCCCCCCCCCCAAATCTGGGCATTGCTCAGCAGTAACATGCAAACATGTTCTGAAGAAGCCCTTCATTCGCAACAACATCAGAAATTTGGAGAAGCCAACCCAACTCCTTTGCAGCTGGCGCTCAGCTGATGCCTTCTAAGAGAACCTTTGGTGCTCCTAATTAAATTTGAGGTCTGAACCTAAATTAGATAGGAGATTAAGTAATGGGAATACTGGAAGAGAACGAGGGAAGTTACCATTGAGTTTTTTTTTATTTGGTTGATAATTGGGGATTGGTGGATGTATCCCAAACATTTCTTGATACATTCTTTGAACAGAAATAATTCTTGTGCTCAGACATGGGCAGGAGCCCCTTTGGCTTAAATGACAACCAAAGAACCTCTGCTTCCACCTCCCCAATTCAGTTGGCTGATACAGGGCGGAATAGACGTCCAAATAAATAGATAACTAAATAAAAAGCAACCATTACGCATCAACTTGGTGTTTACCACCGCAAAACAAAATTCCACACTTGGAATCCAGGGTTTGTCAAAGAAAACCATTTAATCTTGACCAAGCTTGCCCCACTGCTTTCTGCACATCATATTGCTCTTCATTACCACCTATGCTTTAAGTCTTTTAATTATCTATGGTTCCAGGGCAGCCTTCTCTATCCGCAGGGCCTGCAAAATGGAGCTCTTCCGCCAGGTCTATGGTTAAGGCTGGGCGGCAAGGAGAGCCAGCTTGGTATAGTGGTTAGGAGTGCGGACTTCTAATCTGGCAAACCAGGTTCGATTCTGCGCTCCCCCACAAGCATCCAGCTGGGTGACCTTGGGCTCGCCACAGCACTGATAAAGCTGTTCTGACCGAGCAGTGATATCAGGGATCTCTCAGCCTCACCTCCCTCACAGGGTGTCTGTTGTGGGGAGAGGAAAGGGAAGGTGGTTGCAAGCCGCTTTGAGACTCCTTCGGGTAGGGAAAAGCGGCATATAAGAACCAACTCATCATCATCATCATCATGGCCCCCCTATAGGAGTAGTGGCTTGTGAGTTCATCTGGGCCCTCCCCCCAGAAGTATTGCTGGGGATTACTAGGGATGGGACGATATTTCCACCGTATCTTTATCTTTATTGTATCGTTTTGATATTGTTGTATTTTATGGTTTTATGTCAGGGGCTTCAATTGGGATTTTCTGGTTTTTATCTGACACTGTAACCCGCCACGAGCCTTCGGGGAGTGACAGGAAATAAATCGCATCGCAGTATAAATAAAAATAAATAAACCCTGCATCCTCCTACGTTGAGAAACAGATTTTGAGACTACTGAGACTACAGTGACTTCATTCTCCTGGGTGTATCTGGGGAAAGAGGAACAGCATCTACAACCTTCATCAGCAAGTAACAAGGATCTGCTCCAGCTCGCCCCAAGAGCAACACTGGATTCTTTACGGCACACCAAATAAGCATAATACACACACCGGCATTATTCCACAGTCTAGTGGTTGGAAAAATTGAATAATGTTTACAGGCAAGTGTAAGCCAAGCCACAAATAAGCAAGAGGGAAAACTTGGCCTTCTATTTAGCTGGACACACACATGCCCATCCTTTGCCTTGCCAAAGCTAAGCACACGCCTAGTCTTCAGTCTGCGCCCCTCCCACAACCATGTCCCCTTCTGTGCTACATACCTCCATTCTCCCTCATTAATTCCTGAGTGAGCCTGCCAGGGGCTTGTGGCTACCCACATTTTGGCTGTGAAGCCTGTTTTTGCTGGTTCCTGGATAAAAAGGAGAGAGACAAACCATTTGGACTGCCAACGAGACAGTGCTCTCGGAGAAACTATGGGCGACTGCTACAGTTCCATTCCCAGAAAGGGAATCCAGATCGGTTAAGCCTCATCTGGGGGATAGAATAGGCCCATGGAGAAGGGAATACCTGGCAATTTAGGCTCATGTCATTCCTCAGAGATGGATGAAGAGGAGGAAGAGAAGAGTGGGTTCTTATATGCCGCTTTTCTATACCTGAAGGAGTCTCAAAGCGGCTTACATTCGCCTTCCCTTTCCTCTCCCCGCAACAGGCACCCTGTGAGGGAGGTGAGGCTGAGAGAGCCCTGATATTACTGAAGAAGAAGAAGAGTTGGTTCTTATATGCTGCTTTTCTATACCTGAAGGAGTCTCAACGAGGCTTACATTTGCCTTCCCTTTCCTCTCCCCACATCAGGCACCCTGTGAAGGGAGGGGAGGCTGAGAGAGCCCTGATATTACTGCCCGGTCAGAACAGTTTTATCAGTGCCGTGCGAGCCCAAGGTCACCCAGCTGGCTGCATGTGGAGGAGCACAGAATCAAACCCGGCTTGCCAGTCTGCACTCCTAACCACAACGCCAAGCTGGCTCTCATATGGATGCATAAGAGCTCCTCTTGGTTTAACACAGGGATTCCCAACCGGGGTCCATGGGAGCTCCAGGGGGAGTACACAGCCACGTCTTCGTGGACTTGGTCACAAGTCAGGGAACTGTCTGTTTCCACTGCTCCCCCTCCCTCCTCCCGAGCATGAGTTGTCCTGTGGTTTCTACACAAGTCAGTTGCACAACACCAAGCTTTTCCATGACTCTGGAAAGAATTTGTGTGCAACTCTAGAATCCTTGAGCTGTCTACAATGCAAACATGACCCCTGTTTGAGTCCAGTGGCACCATTAAGACAAACCAAGTTTTATTCAAGATATACACTTTTGTATATAAGCACGCTTCTTCAAATATTGTAATGTTGAACATCTAATAGGTTGCGTAACATCAAGGATGTCCATAGACCTTTTCTGCCCAGATTCTTTCAGAAACACCCACCCCACACTAGGATTTTTTATGATTTATAGGGGGGTTATGATGTTTTAGGGGGGGTTGTATATTGTACCCCACCACAAGTCCCCCAGAGAGTCCCCCAGAAATCTAATTAACATCCAAGAAGCTGATGCTGGACATTACAGTACTTCCAAAGGTACTACACTGAGATGCAAAAGCAAGATAAGGATGATTTTGGCCACTGGTCACCCTTCGCCATAGCTCTCTTGGTCATGTGGCTTTTTCTCTGTGTGGAACCATCAGTTCCAGCCTTCCAGAACTCTTTGGGGTGCTGGTGGAAGGGGAGGGAGGAAAGCTCTGTATCAGCATGTGTCTTCTGTTGGCACTCCCAGGGCTGGTTTATCCACATAGTACATGCTATGGGCCCTGCACTTCAAGGGCCCCTGCGCAGTACCTTCCCCCATGGATCAGGGCTGTAGCCTCTCACCGCCCCCCTTTCCACTATGGGGGAGGGGGGCGTTCCACCCCTAGTCTGGCAATTGTACTGTGCTAGGGGGCCCATGAATCCTCAAACTGGCTCTGGAGCTACAGGTTCATGAATCCTTAAACCACTCCTGGGCACTCTCATGGATGTAATCCAAATGGCGTGTAATGGAATAATGGAATCTTCTTTTGAAGTGCTGGGGAAAAGCCAGCTATCGAAGCTGGATCTCTCCTGCAGGAACATTCTGTGAACTGCTTCAAGTACCTTACATCTTCTACATTTAATTTCATGCACTTTGCAAGAGGAGGGGGGGAAAGCTGTCGGTACATTTGGCCACCGGAGAGAAAAGACAAGTGCGGATTTATAGGGCTTCCCACAGTTCCCCTAATTTCATGCACAGAGTTTTAAAAAGGGAGCGCACAGCTACTGCCGCCTTTTGAAGAACGAAAACAAAAACACGCCAAGATTATCCCTTTATCTCCCAGCGGCAGAGAAGCTGAGCCAGCCTCTTCATCTACCTAACAAGAAAGACAAGCTGGATATACAGAAAGCGTTGCCTTCTTTCCCCATTCTCCCCGTTCTTAAACACTGATCAGAAAGTCTTAATTAGAAGTGATTTCTACTATAGATTTGCTCCTTGAGAGTGGCAGGAAACCTCAGAGTCTGGAAGCATTGCAGGCAGCAGCCTCTGCAGAAGGGCCTTGCGTGTTATCCACAGAAGAATAAAAACAACTCTTGAAGGGCTGATCCTAAAAAAGGCTAATATTCTTTGAAAGAAACCTCTCTCATTTTGTTTTTGGACAGCAACAAGTGTAAAAGGGCTGATAACGCCGGCAAATGCTAGCTCCCAACACAGACCAAGAATTTGAGCTATATGCCTGTATATACAAAGGCAAAATAACTAATTAGGAGTACGGAAAAAGTCTGATTGCTTTAAGAATCATAGAATCACAGAGTTGGAAGGGACCTCCAGGGTCATCTAGTCCAACCCCTAGCACAATGCAAGAGCTCACAACTACCTGCCCACCCGCGGTGACGCCAGTTTCATTCCCAAGTGATCCTTCCACCAAAAATCTCCAGAATCCAGCCTGGTCTGGAGGAAATTCACCTACCATACCACAATGGTGACCAGGAATTCCCTAGGTACACAAGAAGGGCCACAAGAGACAAACACTGGAACATACCTTCCTGCACACCCACTCACAATGTGCCTAAGTTCATAAAACGAACATTTCAGTCTGATGACTATCTAGCCTTTAAAAAGTTTACACAAGTTGTTGTATTGACAGGACTTGTGGTAAAGCGCACCATGGATGGGCCAGTGACTCCAAAACTGTGGGAGGGGCAGAAACACGCATTGTAATACATTGAGTCGCCATAACTTATGGAACTCAGTGTCACAGGATGCAGGAGTTGCTATAAGTTGACAGCAGACGAATTCTTGGACTACAAACCCATGGCTATTTGACGCAACGGCTAAACGGAACCTCAGGCCAAGCAGATGCCCTTCCCAAGAAGTACGGACATGATCTCCAAGATCTATGTGAAAACAATCCCCAAAACCTTGAGCCCTTTTCCGGCTCATTGAGGCAAAGTTCGAAGGAGAGAAACACTTGAACAACTGACAAGCTGAACTTTGGGTGGAAAGTCGGGTTTTTAACCTTGCTTTTGGGCGGGGGGAAGCCTAACAAAAACAACTCAGACATATCACAGCCAGTATCAACCAGGCTGAAAGATACTGTCTCAGCACACAACTATCTGGGTGAGCATTAAGAGGGATTTTTAAAAGAACGTTAAAATGCTTGCAGCAGAGGAAGACCTTAGAGGCACTCCCTGTGTCCCACAGAGACCATTTGGATCACAGTTCAAGTGACAAGGCGAGATTAGCCGACAAATTAGCTGTTCCATCGGTCCCAAATGATAAGAAACACAAAATGCTTGAGATCGTGCTCTGTGCACAACCAAGCAGTATCTGCCCTTACAGTACAGTCTCCTCCGTGGAGATCCATCTGGGCCTATTCCTTGGATATTTAAGGGCCAGCTCAAAGCATTCCTATGTGCCTGAGAGTTCAACTGAGTTGACATGACTGCTTTAGCATTTCCCTGTGGACTTTACAGTTTTCTGGAAAGGGAAATGTAAGTCCTCTCAATCAATCAATCAATCAATATGCAACCAAAGGCAACTATTAGTTACTGAGAATCCTTTCCTTGAGCATACAACTTGGAGGGGAGAGAAATGGGTATAACAAGGTCCCTGGCCTTCAAGGCAAGGCTGCAGAACAAAAGAAGCAACAGCAGCAGGAAAAATCCCCAGCACTTAGAGTCATAGGGCTGGAAGGGGCCATGCAGGCCATCTAATCCCATCCCCTGCCCACTTTAGGATCGACCTAAAGCATCCCTGACAAGTGTTCATCCAGCCACTGCCTGAAGACTGCCAGTGGGGGGGGGGAGGCTCATCACCTCCATAAACAGCTAATTTTACTGCTAAATTACTTTTACTGTCATTTTTTTAAAGAATCTACAACTAGGGGACAGAGCAAAAGGAAGAGATATTGGAAGGCTTTGGTGATCTGAATCCTTGCTTACTTTAACTTGGGAAAGAAAGATGATCAAGGGATTGGAGCACCTTTCCAATACAAGTCTGGAATTGTGCAATTAAGAAAAGTGACAACTGAGATGAGGGCGTGTGATAGTTTTATAAAGTGATGCACAAGGTAGAGGGAGGGGACATCGCATTTGTTCTCCCTCTCTCACAGGAATAGCAGTCTGGGCCCCCCACAGGAGCTAATGGGCAGCAGATCTAGGACAGACAAGAGGAAATGGTTAGAAAATGTTAGTTCATTATTAGAACGCTGAGTAAGGATCCAATATCCTCACATTATTGAGTATGAGAGATTCTTATTGAGATTATCAATATTCAATAAGTTTCTCTTACTGATTTATTTTGAAGAGTTGGTTCTTATATGTCGCTTTTCTCTACCTGAAGGAGTCTCAAAGTGGCTTACATTCACCTTCCCTTTCCTCTCCCCACAACAGACACCCTGTGAGGTGGGTGAGGTTGAGGGAGCCCTGATATTCCTGCTCGGCCAGAACAGTTTTATCAGTGCCGCGGCGAGCCCAAGGTCACCCAGCTGGTTGCATGTGGGGGAGCGCAGAATTGAACCTGAAATGCCAGATTAGAAGTCCGTACTCCTAACCACTACACCAAACTGGCCTGCTGAAAGATCAAGTATCATGTTTTGGCTTGCCTCTGACCCTTGAAAGTAAGGGTTCAATATCCTTGGATAGTTTTGACTGAGCTACTACTACTGTTACAGACAGAGTCACAGAACTGGAAGGGGCCATACAGGCCACCTAGGCCAACCCTCTGCTCAATGTGAGATCAGCCTAAATCATGTATCCATGAATTGGACGGGCAACTTGTGTTGTGACCCATGAATTCCATATCATACATTTTGGCTCTTATCCTCTCTTTCAGAATGGCAGCATGTCTCTTAAAGGATAAGGAGAACACTGATGGATATCCAAGGTATGCAGATGCTCCCTACCAATTGCACAAAACCCTGTAATTAGTGGGGAGGAGAAACCAATTGCATGGATTTATATTCAGCGAGCTGAACTGCTTTGGATAAAGCAGCTCTGAACATAAATAAATCAGCAAAACAAATGCATACAGCGAGGGCCAAAAACACCCAACTTAGTGGCAGGAGGAGAAAGCCCATATTTTACCTTCCACACAGCCAGTTGGGATCCAATGGTTTGTTTTTGAATAGTTTTAGGAAATACAAAAGACTATGTTTTCTAGCCCCTGCCCTGAACGGCCAAGACTAGCCCCATCTCATCAGATCTCGGAAGCTAAGCAAGGTCTTCCCTGGTTAGTGCTTGGATGGCAGACCCCAAAGGAGTCCAAGGTTGCAGGCAAAGCAAACCACCTCTGAATGTGTATTGCCTTAAATATCAAATAAGGTCAACGTAAATTGGCTGGGACTTGCCACCACCACATCTTTATATCAAGTGGTTGTTCCTCTTACAGAAAGGGGTGACAAGGTAGATGAAACTGGCATCATGGAGAAAAGTGCTGCCCTTAGAAAAAACAACCCTGAAGCATGACAGCTGCACTGGCTACACAACACGCATCAATTCAAGAGCCCCCAGATACTACAGATAGAAAAGACAGGCCACCAGGCAGGAGATAATTCGTTTCTAAACCTGACACCCCTTCAAAGCCTTACGCACACGCTGGATAATGCACTTTCCAAGGGGATTGCCCCGTTCTGTGTAGGAAAATCCAGCTGAAAAAGCACAAGGAGATCGCATCGTCCAGCATGTGCATAATGGGCCCCCAGGTAGCTTAAAACTAGGCAGCAGCTTTGAACACAACACAAACCCCAAGGACTGCAGGGCAGAAACCAAAGGTGGGCTTTCAAGTGAGACTCACCTCTCAAGCCCTACTGCTTGGTCAATCTTGGGGGGGGGGGGAGAGAGAGAGAGAGAGACAGGAGCTTGGAGGGGTTGCTCCTTTCAGTTTTTACTTGCTCCTTTCAGTTTTAACCTGAATGGGAGAGGAAAGGGGAGGCGACTATAAGCCGCTTTGAGCCTCCTTCGGGTAGGGAAAAGCGGCATATAAGAACCAACTCTTCTTCTTCTTCTTAACCCCAGATTTTCGTTCCCTTAGCAAGGGGCAGCATTGCCCAGCTCCGGAAAAGCCGGCTGCAATCCCACCCCCGCAACACGCGTCACCCAGGGCAGGCTTGCTCCCGAGGAAGCCCATTGGGCTCCGCTCGCGGGCATGCTGAGGCTGGCAGCTAAGAGGAGAGGAGCGGCAAACCAGCTCCCCATCCCCGGCCGCGGACTCCCTCGCCGGCACTCACCAGGAACTGAAACATAATGGTGGCCGGCTCCCTCCTTCTCGGCTTCCAGCGGGACTCGCCCCAAGCCCAGAGCCGCTTCCCTTCCGGGTGCCCGCTTCCAGCCCCGGCCGGCCCGCTGAGTGGCTGGCGGGCTTGAGTGACGCCTGCGCAGCCCTATCCCTGCTTCCTCCGGGACGAACCCGGGGAGCCTCATTTCCTGAAACGACGCGGCGCCTGGCTCCTTTGCGAAAGGCTGCGCGCGCGGCTCAAGAGGGGTCCCGCCTGGCCCTGAAGCCGAAGGTCGCTTGTTCGCTCGCTCCTGGAGTCTGCGCGACTTGTGCAATAGGGCTGCCCGCTCTGGGTGGGGAAGGACCGGGAGACTTTGGTGGGGGAGTCGGGAGACCTCGCTGGGAGGGGTGCCAGCCTCCAGGTGGGACCTGGGGATCCCTCAGATCTACAACGCATCGCCAGGCGACAGAGATCACTTCCCCTGGAGAGAATAGCTGCTTTGGAGGGTTGATTCTATAGCATTGTGCTCCACCGAGGTCCCTCCCTGTCCCAAATCCTGCCTACTCCCGGTTCCTCACTCAAAGTCTCCAGGCATTTCCCAGCCCAGAGCTGGCAACCAGATTAGTTCCCCTGGAGAAAGTGGGTTCCCTGGTATTATGCTCCACTGAGGTCCCTCCCTGCCCCAAATCCTGCCTATTCCTGGCTCCACCCCCAAAATCTCCAGGTATCTCCCAACCCAGAGCTGGCAACCCTGCTCACTGGAATATTATGTTATGGAAACAGCAATGTCTAGTAGAGTCTAGTAGCACCTTCAAAAGTCTAGTAGCACCTTCAAAACAACAATGTTCTCCAGGGGGGCTGATCTCATTAATTCTGGAGATGGGCTTAAAGGTGCCATTGTCCTGCTACTTCCAACCAACATGGCCACACACCTGGAGATGAGCTGTAATTCCAGAGGATTCCCCAGGCCCCAGTTTTTTAAAAAACATGTAAAAGGTCACATCTGAAAGTGTGATACTGAAATACAGTTACTGAATCCCCGAGATTGCATTCAACAAACAAAATCAACCCACCCATTAAAAAGAAGAGAGATTGCAGCCCTGTCTCCCCAGCAGTGTCCCCTTGAGTCTAACCTGTGAGCAGCCCCCAGGAAGCCCCATTTAACAGAAATGTGGAGCCTTGCAGGGTCTTGTACTGTCTGTTGCCCATTTTAAGATGACAGCAGTTCTATTTGCTCAGGTTGTGGACTGCTCCACTCTCTAAGGATAGATTCAAATGAGTAGCTGTGTTGGTCTGAAGCAGCACAATAAAATCAGAGTCCAGGAACCCCTTTAAGACCAACAAAGATTTATTCAAGGCGCGAGCTTTTGAAAGCTCACACCTTGAATAAATCTTTGTTGGTCTTCAAGGTGCTCCTGGACTCTGATTTTATTGTGCTCCACACTCTGTGTGTGCATGTGGGGATTACAGGAAACATCTTGTCCAGTAATCAAGGACTTAACCAATTTATTAAAAATGTGCTTTCACTGGTTGCTGCCTGTTTCCCCTTTTACAGGTTCAGGGCAAGCTACTTTCAGTTAACTTCACCTGAACAGCCTCAGTTAAGAAATAGTGGACTATGTGTGTGATGCCAGGGCAGAAGTGCAGTCTTGAATGTTGTGTGCTCACAGAAACGGTCTTCTGGCCTCTCAAGGATGGCAAACTCCTTAACATCACAAAGTTTGTTACTTATCTTCAACAACAGCCAGCCTGAACAGTCGGTCGCAATGGCTTATCTTGTGTTTTCTTCTTGACTCCCCCATAGATGCCCCAGTCTAACTGCATTTACTGCCACTTTTGTTCCTTCCTCTCTATCTGTGTGTGAATATCATTGAGACAGAGCATTTGATGAAATGGGATTCAACCCATGAATACTTCTGTTTCTTAAATGCTCTAAAGCAGGGGTTGTCAACCTGTGGTCCTCCATATGTTCATGGACTACAATTCCCATGAGCCCATGCCAGCAAACGCCTGCTCTAAAGTACTACAGTGAGAGTACCTGTTTTGTTTTTTTCTGCTGCAGCTTTCTAACTGGACGAGCCCAACAGAATTCAAATGTGAATAAAATTCTATCAAATGGACACTAGATGGTGCTTGTAGCTCACTAGAATCATTATCCTGAACAATAGAGTGCTTGCACTCGAAAGCTCACGTCCTGAATAAATCTTTGCTGGTCTTAAAGGTGCCACTGGACTCTGATTCTATCCTGAACAAGATATATTGACAAAAAAAGAGAGATTCAAATGGGTAGCCGTGTTGGTTTGCAGTAGCACAATAAAATCAGTCGAGTAGCACCTTTAAGACCCACAATGATTTATTCAAGGCATGAACTTTCGAGTGCAAGCATACTTCTTCAGACTAAATGAACAACCGTCATAAGTGTAGAGATATAAGGCAACATAAATTATGCCAAATTAGTAAACTGTGTCATAATATCCAAATTAAGCCATGTGATGCCATATGATAATTTGCTAAAACAGCTAATCAGTCCTTTTGAGTTCAGTTGTAGTCCACAAAATCATTGGAGAAATAAAAATGTCAGGGTTAGTCATCAATGGTAGACACTTCCCCAGTTGTGAAAAGAAACAATTAAAAGAGGCTAGTTGCTGGCCCCATCCGTCTCCACCCAAGCGTGGAAGCATCCCTGCAGCTGACAAGCTGTGCTGGCCAGTATCTTGAATACAGATTGATGGTATACTTTTAATGAAAGGGGAGGGGGGCAGTATAAAGTTGGACTCCGTTGGGATGGAGAAAATTATTTTTGCACAATGACTTTTTAAATTGCATATTTGTTGAAAGTATGAAAAAGTAATCATTTGTTTAAAAATCCCTTTTCCCATAATTGATTGCAAATACTGTTTATTTAAGAGTTGGCCATTTAATCCCATGCGGCACTGTCTCTTTACTTCATTAACCCCTATCTTCCTCCAGCCAGTGAAGGTTTCTTTTGTTGTTTGGTGTTCCCTCCATGATCTTCCTTCCTGTTTATGTGTTTTATTTAATAGTTACTCTTTATCTACTTGATGTGCATACCTTGTTGATTGTGAGCCACCTTGAGCATTCTTAGTCAGGTGCATCAAAACATTTTAAATAACTATTTTTTAAAAAATAAATCAGCCCCTTTGGGACTACTCTGGGGATTATCTTGGTTTCACGTATGCCCTTTCCTGCCCTGGAGAAAATATCTGCCATAATAACACAGCCATCCATGGTTGCTGATTCCATTGTGTTCTGGTAAGCAACTGCCTTAAAGACAGTTCAGATTCAGTTGCGAAAATAAATCATTAAAAGAGACCTCTTGCTAGCCCCATCCAGCATGTCCTTTGTGGGGAAGCCTCCATGCTTGGGTGGAGACACCTTGAATAAAACTGCGTTGGTCAAATTTTGTTCCATATAGTTCAGTTTATCCAGATCCTACAGTGTCTCCTGCCTCAGGTGATTCAGCAAAGCTCTCATGAGGTCTTTTTTTGTGCCTTTTAATGTTTTGTTTCATCCTATGCATGCAGCTTTCTTAGGCACTTTTCTGTGCTGCTTCACTAATCATACAGACCAAGTGACACTTACCATAGCGATCTCCAACCTGTGGGCTGCGGACCACATGCGGTCCATCGACTAATTGCAGGTGGGGCCGCGAAGGACGCCTTCTCCCTCCCCCCCCCCAGCCCTTTACAACACACTTCGGGTGTCATTGTCTCCCATCACTCCCAGAGGGAACTATCTCGTTGCAGAGAAACAAGCTCAGGGTTCCCATTGATTTGTCATTGTCACAAGTTAAAATTTCCATGAAAATAAAATGTTCCTTATGTTCATTGCTGTGCCGTGTCTGTATCTTATTTTGAAGGGATGTTTAAACATTACCATAGCGATCAGAGAGTGTTAGGGCAGTGGTTGAGAGTAGAGGAGTAAACTACCCCCCCCATCAGGCCTCAGTAAAATTGTCAAGCGTTGAGTGGACCCCGGTGATAAAAAGGTTGGGGACCACTGACTTACCAGACTGCACATCATTGTGGGAGGGAGGGTTGTGGCTCAGTGGAAGAGCCTCTGCTTTGCATGCAGAAGGCCCCAAGTTCATCTCCAGTTAAAAGGATCCAGGTGGGTAGGAGGTGATGTGAAAGACCTCTGAGACCTGTTGCTAACCCCACCCAGTTAGTTAACCCTTAGCAAACTGTTGCAGGATGTGATGGACTGGAGAAATTGTGTCATACTTTTTTATTTGCAAAGTAGAGACACGGCTTTTGCAGTGGTAGAACCTCACCTTCGAATAAATAAATAAGTAAATAAATAAAGGCCCACCTCCTTGAGGCTTACCTGCTACCTACCATATTATCTTTTAGGCATCTTTTAGCCAAACATTTGTTTTTCCCCAGAATTTTGACTAGGGTGTTTTGTTTCCTTTAGTTCTTTGATGATTTGCCTGTTGCCTAATAGCTTTTAAATGAGATTGCTTGGGCTGCTCAGAGTTCATGTAATGCTGGGTTTTTTTGCCCCTGGCTTGTTTTAAATGGCTTAGTATTTTTATCATGAATAATTAAACCAAGTTTAGCTACACATTATGGTATTGTTTTCATTTATGACCTGCCTTGAAGCAGCCTCAGGACAGCAAGAGTTGTAGAAAAATAAAGAGCTTACAGGAACAATCAATGAACTCGGAGAACAATAATTAGAAGGAAAAAATCAGATGTGTATGTTTAAGGAAGAAGTGTGAACAATGATATAGTGGGATACTCTTTAACTAACTAAAAGAGGAAGGGGAGAGGAAAGGCTTTGAGACACTTTCGGGTAGAGAAAAGCGGCATATAAGAACCAACTCTTCTTCTCCAGTAATATCAGGGCTCTCTCAGCCTCACCTCCCTCACAGGGTGTCTGATGTTGGGAGAGGAGAGGAAAGGGAAGGTGACTGTAAGCCGCTTTGAGACTCCTTCAGGTAGAGAAAAGCAAAACAGCAGGCTGGCAGCTCAGCATCCCATTGGGCTTGTAAGGCAAGAGACATTCAGAGGTGATTTGCCATAGTCTGGTTCTTGTCACAATCCTAGTATCCCTTCAAAAGGTTAACCAGGCCAAACCTGCTTAGCTTCCATGATCTAGCCTTGTTGTTGTTGTTAGGTGCAAAGTGGTGTCTGACCCATCGCGACCCATGGACAATGATCCTCCAGGCCTTCCTGTCCTCTAGCATTCCCCGGAGTCCATTTAAATTTGCACCAACTGCTTCAGTGACTCCATTCAGCCACCTCACTCTAGCCTAAACATAAACAAAAGGAGTGTGCTCAGCTCATGGAAATTATAGGTCACGGAGGCTAGATGGCAGTATCTGCCTTTCCAGGTGGTTTAGTCTTCTCAAAAAACTATTGTGATCCTTTTTCATAGATTCCTTTTCTTTTTTCTTTTCTTTTTCCTAGCCATTTTGATAACATGGTGGATAGCGTTTAATCAAAACTGAAATATAAGTGTTACATTATGCATTATTTCTCTCCCCAAAAAGAAACATGCCAGATTTAGAAGCAGGTTTTTCTGTTTGGCACAGGAAAATCCAGCTGCAAAAACCAGAGCTCAGCTGGTTCCAATCTGCTGGGTATTCCTGGCCCCAGAGATGCTCTCCTGGCCTCAACTGGGGCCAGGGCCTTTTTATAAGGTGACCAGATTTTAACATTGGTAAAGCAGGACACCATTGACCGGGGGGGGGGGGGGGACTTGATTAAAAATTTGGCCTGTATGCAGCAACAAAAAGTTTCATAGAACGCAAAAATAGTACCGTAATATATATATATATTAATTTCAACATAAATACAATTTGCCAGGTGCCCCCAGATGTCCCTCGAAAAGTGGGACAATCTGATCACCTTACCTTTTTGGTCCTGGCTCCTACCTGGTGAAATGAGATCCCAGAGGAGCTGCAGGCCCTCACAGAACTTTCGGCTTTCTGTAGGGCCTGTAAAACAGAACTCTTCCACCAAGTTTATGGTCGGGGCCAGTGCTAGAACAGAAGGTATGGGAAGGAGAGGTGCCCCAGGTGGGCATGCGCACAGCTATGCTTCCCAACCATATTCTTTAGGATCTTTCCAATTCTGGGGTTTCACAAAGCCTGAAGAATGTTTCAGGGGGTTCTCAAAAGTAAAAAAAAAGTTGGGAAAGGCTGGTCTAAATAAAGGTTCATCAATGGAGCCAACGGGATTCTGTAATGAGCAGGCTGGCATAATTGTTTTGTAAAGGGACAAGAGAATTTTTCATTCCCCAGTTGTTTTCCCTTTCAGGCTTGGTTAGCGAGGCCAATTGAAAGGCTTGCAATATTGAAGTCGTCCTTTCTTGGCCTCCTAATGGAGAGAGCTGCTGTCATCCCAGCATCCCAGCCTGTTGCTTTAAAAAAAGCCTTCAAGGCAAAGAAGAAAGATATAACAGATGTGCCTCTGTCTTATTTTTACCCACCAACCAGCTGTGAAAAACTGGAAGTGCTGAATCTTACTGTTGTTCGTGACAATTCTGGTTCATCTTGAACATTCAGATTTCGTTTCTTGCTTCTCTGTAGGTGGGATAAAACTAAAGTTCCAGAGGAAATGAAAAAAACGTTAATGGAATTCGAAAATACACCTATTTTTCTTGCTGAAAATGTGCTTAGACTCTCTGGACCTGTGAGAAGGTCCCTTCCCCAAAGCATCTCCTAGTTTTCTCTACATCATTCAAGTAGGCACTATATTATACCTGTGAGCATTAAAGACTCCTGTCTAAAACCACAGGAACTCTCAGGGATAGGTATTTACAGAGGAATTATGTTTATGAAAGAGCCTCTTGTGGCGCAGGGTGGTAAGGCAGCAGAAATGCTGTCTGAAACTGCCCATGAGGCTGGGAGTTCAATCCCAGCAGCCGGCTCAAGGTTGACTCGGCCTTCCATCTTTCCGAGGTCAGTAAAATGAGTACCCAGCTTGCTGGGGGGTAAACGGTAATGACTGGGGAAGGGAATGGCAATCTGAAAAACAGCAGTTGATAATACACGGCTGAGAATCAACTTGGCCGCAGGTTGATGCCGTGGAGGGCTGGCTGGAGCTGAGACAACCCTCCCAGCAGCCAGTCCTGGGTGCACACTGCCTACTCGCAGCGCACACCGAGTCATGGGGGAAGGCGGGACCCACAGCGCCTATAAAAGGTGCCACGTGGGTGGGTCCCAGCCTGTTTTGCCCAGGATGCTGCAGGAGCAGCTTCCCTCCCACCCACCCTGTGTTGATGTGGAATCAGCCATTGTTGGAGTACTTGAGTTGGTTGTTTCATGGTTTAATTCATCACAGCTGCGGGGTTGCATGGGATGGAGCCTGCTGGCAGGGAGTCCGGTCGCTATTGGACTCCCTGGGGTTTGGGGCCTCCCTAAGGGGTGGCACATAAACAAGCATGGCTAACCTGACTGCGACTGTTGCTTCCTGTAGTGGTTGAGACCGTAGGCAAGGGAATCTGCTCTTCCAGCTTGGAATGGTGCGGATCCCCAGGGCAACTCTGAACTCCACAGGTTTTGGTGCAGTCCACTGACTGCTAGATCAGGCTCCCTCTCCCATGCTGTGCCAAATCTCCCATGGGGAGGTAATAAAGCTGTGGCCTTGTTTATACTGAACATTGGTGTGTCGTGTCTTATTCCAGCCCAAAATGCCCTCCTACAAATCAATGACAATTAGGGATTAACAGACTTCAGTTCATAAATTCAGTGAAAATGAAACATTGTTAGTTATACCTTATTTTCCTTAATGTTTTATTCCTGTCATGAATAAGCTCTCTTGTTTCTAATAATCCTGTGGGTTGTGTGTCTAGGGGAAAGGAACCCACACGATTTTAGATCTCAGTCTGTATTAGGACCATGGACTACGATTACCATCAGCCCCTGTCAGCATGTTGTTTTTAATAGTAATTGGTGACAATAATTTTGTAAATAATGCTGAAAGAAAGTCTAGTATTGTTATCTGCATGCAAACAAAACCGGGGGTGGGAGGATGACACATTTAATTTCATTTTATGTTCAAGAAACTCCGGATGAGAGACATAGATTTTATTCACATATTTGTCATCGCGGCAACCCTGTGAGGTAGGTAAAGTCATGAGAGAGTGATTGAACCTAGATCAACCAGCTCATTCTGCACCCGTTGGATAATGCAGTTTCAGTATGCTTTTGTAGCTGGATTTTCCTATGCAATACAGGAAAATCTGCTTCTAAAGTGCACTGAAAGTACATCATCCAACGTGCAAGGAATGAGCAGAACTTCATGGCAGAGCAGGGTATTGAACCTATGTCTCCTGCATTTTTGTCCAACTCTCTAACCACTATATAGATGTTCTCTGACAAATCACACTGGTGCAGTTACCCTACAGCATTACAGTTATTAGTAACAAACTGTTTTCAGCCAGTGTTTGTCTTTGCACTCCACCTCTGAGTATCTTCTCATGACTTCCGTTTTTAGGAAACCTCACCAATTTGACATACAGTGATAATGGTTTGCTCTTTCTACTTCTTAACCTACTCTCCCACTCAGGATGCAAGACCTTAAGCCTCTAATACTGGCTTTCCGCCAAAGCTCCAATCCAGGTGCCAAACTAGCTTCCCTACACAAACCCACCTGTACAATGTGCAATTTTACACAAATATTTTGTCAGCTCTGATCATTGCTGGAGAAGCTAGTCTCATGCAACAAAGGTTAACGCTTGCCTGAGGGTATACTGACATAAGAAATGTCATAGCTTATATAGTTTTTCCCATGGATCTGCTAGGTAGGTTTCAATGAGGCTATCTGAAATTGTTCTAAAACTGTGATACGGTCCAGTTGTTCACAAGGTACATTTCTGCTATTGTAAAATGATGACCAGCTCACTTCATTATGCTACAAAGAGTAATGCTTTAGGAATCATATAACCATCAGGTTGGAAGGGGCCTCCAGGGTCATCTAGTCCAACCCCCTGAACAATGCAGGAACTCATAACTACCTGCCTACCCACAGTGACCCCAATTTCATACCCAGATGAGGCCCCCACCAAAAATCTCCAGAATCCAGTTTGGCTTGGAGGGAACTCACCTACCATCCCATAGCGGCAATCTGCCTAAGTTCATAAAATCAGAATTTCTATCAGATGACTAACCTCTGCTTAAAAACATCCATAGGAGGAGAACCCCCCCCCCAATCATTAAATGCAAAATCCAAGTATCTTCTGTATAAAGCAATCCCATTCATAAAATACTCAGATTGTGAGAGTCAAAGTAGATGAGATATTAGGATTTTTTAAAAAAAAACTTAGCAGCTGCCAAGAGCTCTAATTCAGATCCATGATATGATGGCTCAGGGACAGTATGCATCCAGCACCCATTTTTCCCAACTTCAAATAACCCTCTGGAACAGTGGTCCCCAACATTCTTATCACCGGGGACCGGTCAATGCTTGACAATTTTACTGAGGCCCGAGGGGGGGGGGTAGTCTTTTGCTGAGGAATGCCGCCACCTGAGCCCCTGCTCCACTTGCTTTCCCGCTGGTGCCCCAGACTTCCCGTCGTCCGCTGGGGGGCGCTGCTAGCAGGAGTTGCGCAGTGCCATGCCGAGGGGGAGCCCCAGCCATGGCAGCCGCTGAAGAGCACCAACGGTGAGCCGGCGGCAGAGTAGTAGGGCGGCCCCCGAGGCAGCAGCCGGGGAGGAAGATGAGGAGGAGCTGTGGCCTGGTACCGACTGATCCACGGACTGGTACTGGTCCCCGGACCGGGGATTGGGGACCACTGCTCTAAGGAGTGTGCCTTTGGTTGAGGCCGGTGCACAATATACACCTAATTGGCCTCCCTACACATTCCCCGCCTTCTGTTACAGCACCGGAAATTGCTCCACAAGCCATGAACCTACATCTGTGGCCATTAGGAGTTTGATTTGGTTGCCCAGTCTTTTAATTGGATGCATTTTACTGTTTTAAGAGACTTATATTGTATTTTGATGATGTAAGTTTATGTTGTATTTAATCACATTGTTAGCCGCCCCGTGATGCTGGTGAGGGGCGGGATACAAATTAATAAATAATCATCATCAGATTATGGTCTGATCCCTACTCTTAGCAGTTCGCAGCCTCTTGAGAGCATCTTGTTCCGGGCCCCACAAAGCCAGCCTGTAAATTCCAGTGCCAATTCTATTATTTGCTTTTGGACAACACACATTTGTTCTCTCAATGCTATGATCAGTATGCAATTTAGAGTTGCTATGAATGTGTGGCTATAATGAAATCTGAGGAGGATTCGGTAAGACTGCTGGGACAAAACACCCCCCAAAATCTCAAGGGAAGGCAGTAGAGTTTTGTAAAACTAGCAAAGTTTCTCAGATCTTGAAGGTGCCACAGGATCTCACCTAGCAGTTTCCCTAGGAACTAGTCTTAGGCATCATTTTGTCAATGCAGCAAATGCCTAAAGAATTTCAAGGAACGTTCAAGGAATATCAAAAAATAGCAGAACATTTTCCAAGCCGTCTTTTGCATATCCCTAATGCAAAATCAGTTGTTTTTCAAGCCAGTTGCCATTCTTATAATCCCTTCCCTGCTGAAACCAAAACTGCGTGGGCTGATTATATCATGCATAATTGTTGGATTATATCAAATTGTGGTTTAATGACACCTTATTACCATTCCAAACTGTGCAGAAAATGGCAGTAATACATATATGTTTCTACCAAGAGAAAAGTGCTGGTTGCTTCTAGGGCAGTTTGCCAGGTGAAAAAATAAGAAGAGATGCATTTTAATGATATGCAGGATTTGATCCTGCTGTCTGCAAGCAGACCGTGAATCACAGAAAGGTAAAAACAACAAGGTATCTCTTTCAATTATTTTTCTTGATCAGTCATAGAATAATTGTTCTGCCAAGTAAAGTGACAATGCCTAAAACAAGTACTGTGGCATTGCCAGAAATGTTTTGTTAAGGAACAAATTCCTCCTTGAACTGCGTCCTCTGTTGTATTTGCGGGGCTCAGGAGCATACGTGTGCAGTCCAGCAGATAGATAGGAACTACACACTCCCTCTCTCACGTATACACACGCACAAGAGAACAGTACATGCACATGCCTTAAACCAGCCTTTTTCAACCTTTTGGCCATGGAGGAGGCCCTGAAATAATTTTCAGCCTTGAAGGTGCCCCAGAAGTAATGTCATCTGGCCACGCCCCCTGCCATTCCCCCACTAATTATGTCACCAGAAGTTATATCACCACCTGCATGAACAGGCATTCTTGAGGAGGACTGAGGGGGGTGGAGACAGGATGCAGCTTAAGGCAAGAAAAGCTGTGTAGGCTCCGCCCCCTTCCAAGCACAGAAAACACAAGAGGACTTATTCATAATTGGGAGGTAGGGAGCAACGGAAGGGGCCAATTTCCTAGCTTGTGGCCAAGTCCATTAAGACAGGAGGGGAAATGTCGCAGACCCCCTCCAGAGCTCCCGTGGACCCCTGGGAGTCCATGGGCCCTTGGTTGGGAATACCTGGCTTAAACCATGCACAGAGTGTTATTTATATACTTACAAGTAGGAAAACTTGTTTTAAAAATGGGGTGGAGCCCTGGTGCCCCCCCCCCCAGCTCTCCCAGTGAGTAGGAGGCCAGGGAGAGCAGTGCAGCCACCTTGGAGGGTGCTTGAATGGCCTTCCCCACCCTCCCCTGGTGGCTAGGAGGTCAGCAAGAGCAGTGCAGCTCACATGGAGTGTGCCCGGTCAGCCTTCCCTCCCCTCCCCCAGTGGCCTGGAGGTGGGAAAGAGTGGTGAGGGCAGTGCAGAGCATGCTCAGAGGACTTTCTCTGGGCAGAGAGCATGGTGCAGCGTTGCCAGAGTGCCGCAGAGCACAATGGGGTACAGCCAGATGACAGTCCCCAACTCCCAGGGGCTTTCCGCACCGGGATCCTTATAGCAAATTGTTTGCTGAACGAAAAATCGCCATTTAAAATAGTGGAATTCGTCATTATGCATACCTGCCTTTGTAGTGGAATCCAGTTGCGTTTTGTATAGTTTCCCACAGGCTTCCGGTCTCGGCAAAAATCGCTAGAAAGGAAGCGCTATTGCGGAGCTCGTCCCGCCCCTGGCTGTCAAGCAGCCAATGGGCAGCCATTAGCATGCTCCTAAACAGCCCCTTTCCCTTTAAGAAAGGTTTAAAAAAAAAAACACCCATTGCAACGAATATGTGTTGATTCATTGCAACAGGTGTGTTTGAGCTGTCGTTTCATCGTTGCCACGCTCCCCCCGAGTGAAAAAAAAAAATCCCCCTCCCCTCACGGGCCCGATTTTCGGCCGAAAACAGTGTAAAAAATAAAGGGAAAATACATTAGCAAACGGGCTTCTCTGTTGTTTGTGCTTAGTGACTAAACAGCTCTGGGGAGGGACTGAAGCCGGGGAAGCCTCTAAACAGAGGCTCGCTGGTGGGTTGAACTCCGCTCGCTCGGAGAAAAAAAAAATGGCGATCGCTTTGCCGGAAGATCAGAGGAGAGAGCCAGGGGAAGGGACTTTGTAAAAACCACAACAATGGTAACGCACAGAACTTTCCCGCTAGTGTTGCAGATTGGTTGCAGGAGTGTAGCGCTTTCCGGAGGGTGAATCCACTTTTGGGGATTTCCCTGAAAGCGCTACAAGGAAGCGCTTTTTGCGGATCGGTTTCAGGTGTGTGGCAGATTGTCAACGACGTTGTGCATAAAGGCAAATCAGTAGCGTTTTCAATTGGCAACCATTGTGCGATTTTGAAGGCGTGCGAAAAGCCCCCCAGACTTTCCTCCTGACTTTTTTTGCTCCTCATGGCAAGTGCTGGGAAGCAGCATGGAGGAGGAGTAGCAGGGAGGGGTGGGGATGGGAAAGAAGCCCTGATTGACACACAGTGGGGACTGCTGTCACCCTATGAGGGCCAATCAGAACAGCACGTTGTCAGAATGATCACGCACTTTTTCTAAGCTATTATTTAAATAGTTCAGCCTGCACATATTGTTTGAAGTGGTATACAGCAGTGGTCCCCAACCTGCAAAGGCCATGGCGCCGAGCCGCGGCTCCCTCTCCCCGCCCCCCCCCGCAGTAAAAAACTTCCCAGGCCGCAAGCTTGCGGCCCAGGAAGCTACTTACTGCGGGAGGGCGGGGAGAGGGAATCAGGGCCGGGCCGGGCCTGTGCAGGCCGCGCCCACGCGGCCCGATCCGCGGGCGTGGCTCGTGGGTACGGCCCGATCCACGGGTGCGGCCCGCGGGCGCGGCCGGGTGTGGCTCGCGGGCGAAGATTATCCATGATGACACTCTATGGACTTCTAGGAAATCAATCCACAGCATGGTGACAATCACTGAAAATCCAACAAGACCAGGCTGCAGAGGACCAGAATAGAAAGAAGGCACTTCTAAGAGTGACTATGGCAAGAACCTAAGTAGTGAGTGAGGCAATTCATGTAGCAGATTTGATCTTTCATGGTTGAGGCCATAGAGTCCAGAATTGGTTTAAAGTTCCCTTGTGTAGTGTCCAAGTACAAATCTTTACTTTCTCCTATACGTGAACCACTGCAATTCACTCATGGAGGAGGGAAAACACCACAAGGATACAGTTACAATGAGGGCACAATCTCCTCCAGGCACTGGTGGACCCAGTTGTGTGGCAGCACAGTGTCATGATCAAACTGCAAGTGTCCCATGAGAAATAAATTAATTCAACATTAATTTGGCTACTATCCAGAAGGAGGAGGGTTCCAGCGAATTTCTCCGCACTGGCCAAATCTCTTATCATAAAATCATAGAATCATAGAGTTGGAAGGGGCCATACAGGCCATCTAGTCCAACCCCCCGCTCAACGCAGGATTAGCCCTAAGCATCCTAAAGCATCCAAGAAAAGTGTGTATCCAGCCTTTGCTTGAAGACTGCCAGTGAAGGCAGTCAGTTAGGCTCCACTTTGTTGTTGTTGTTGTTGTTGTTAGGTGCGAAGTCGTGTCTGACCCATCACGACCCCATGGACAATGATCCTTCAGGCCTTCCTGTCCTCTACCATTCCCCAGAGTCCTTTTAAGTTCGCACTGAATGCTTCAGTGACTGCATCCAGCCACCTCATTCTCTGTCGTACCCTTCTTCTTTTGACCTCGATCGCTCCCAGCATTAGACTCTTCTCCAGGGAGTCCTTCCTTTTCATGAGGTGGCCAAAGTGAGGCTCCACTAGCATTAGTGAGGCTCAACTAGCATTAGACAATTTCACTGCATCTCTACATCAGATGTGATTGGCTCATGCAGTCTCTCCACCACAGCCCAATGAAGGGATTCAACAGAACGAGCCAATCTCAGAAGATGTTTTGACTCACCGGTTCAAAAATAGAATTTACCTTTCCGCTAGAGGGACCCTTCTTTTCTAACATGTACGCTGAGGGTAGTCCACCCCCCTGCCCTGAATGACCTTCCTTTGGGCCCAACCCTGGCCACAGAAGGAAGGAGATGTGTTGACAGTCACAAACATGGCTTCTCTTCCTCTTGTCCAGGACTACTTGAGGAACAGCACGTCTCTCCCCAATTCTCATTCCCTCTGTCTCAGCCAGCTGCACCTATTTCATGTCTCCTCCTCCTCCTCCTCCAAATTTATGAGGCATCTTTTTGCTGATGAGTAGGCCTTTTGGCAGAGCTTCTTCCTGGGCAGTGTTTTTTGCCCTACTGAGACTGCCAGAAACACAAGGCTCCCTCTGCCTCCACAGCTGGTTGCGGTTCTCCCTGTAGTTGTCCTGAATCAGCCTCCCATCTTCTCTTGCCGTTTCCCTTCTGAGATCTGTGGATTCTGACCTCAGGGCCATGGGCTGGAAGCCTGCAAAAGCATACATCCGTCTTTGCTCTCTCTGCCCCTGTCTCTCCATCTTTGTCTTGTGCTTTGCGACTCCAAAATGTGGCAGTCAGTCAAGCAAAGCAATCGCTGCTCTTCCCTCCCAGTTCTTCCCTCCCTGCGGAGTGGTTCCATCTTGCAGGTGTTCATAATTAGTGCCTGGTTTGAGCTGGCTCCCTTATCACTTCAAGGACACCATCCTGTTTTGTATAATTGGTTATGTGCTTTTGGGAAGGGAGGGGGGAGGAGAGAAAGGATGAGGTAACCTTCATGTGAGCTCCACCAAGATGGGTTCTGATGGGCTAGGCCAGGGGTAGTCAAACTGCGGCCCTCCAGATGTCCATGGACTACAATTCCCAGGAGCATTCGCTGGCAGGGGGCTCCTGGGAATTGTAGTCCATGGACATCTGGAGGGCTGCAGTTTGACTACCCCTGGGCTAGGCCGATTGCTTGACCATGGCAAGCCTCAAACTGGGCCTAGTGACTGAGAGACTTTACGCTAGATTGGGTTCTATTTGTCCCATATTTGTGGGCATCTGCAGCTATTGTAAGAAGGACTTGGAATTTGGACTTGTGTTGAACTAGACACGTGCCTCCTGATACAGGTTATTTAGCAGCAGGTAGTAAACTAGCATTTTCTTGTCTTATGTGGTTTGCCTGATCTGATGTAGGCTGTGTTGCATTGATTAAAATTCTTACCTAAACATTCTTTCTAAATTTCCATAATAATTCTTTATTGAGCAGATGTCTTGATGACTTGCCCACTCTACCCTGAGAACCCACAGGGTCCAGCTTGGGATTCCTTGACACAGTTCTAGGGTTGCCAAACTCCAGGTGGGGCCTGGAGAACTTATCTCCAGATAGAAATCAGTTTACCTGGAGAAAACGGCTAATTTGGATAGTGGACTGAATGCCACTATACCCTACTGCAGCCTTTCTCAACTTTTTGAACATTGAGCAACCCCTGAAACATTCTTCAGTCTTGGAGAAACCCCAGAAGTGTTGCAATTGTGCAGAATATGTTTGGGAAGCATAGGTGTGTACATGCCCACTCAGGGGCCCTCCCCTTCCCACCTCTTCCAGGCCCATCACTGGACATTTTTGAGAGGGTAGGATCGACATGACCATATATCACCCAATAAATATTTAACAAATATGTAAAAAATTAATTAACTCCCCCCCCCCTTCATTCAGGAAACCCTTCCAGGGCTGTAAAGAAACCTCAGGATTTCATGAACCCCTGGTTGAGAACGTCTGCCCTACTTGGTTTCTTTCACCTTCACAAACCCTGCCCCCCCCCCAGGATCTCCCCCCAATCTTCAGGGCATTCTTAACTGGGAATTGGCAACTGTATTTGAGGTTCCAGCCCCTGTATTAAGGCCACAGCTGCACTCTGCTTCCTAATCTTTATGTTCTACAAAGAAAGAGAGCCCATCTGATTATATCTTATGGGCCTCTTAAGCAGTAAGGACTGGGAAGGTGCAGAACGGAAGGGTCATTTAAGTAAGAGTTAATTTTATTGCTGTTCATTCTGATGCATCAGTTCTGAGCCGGGGGGTTACATAGCAACAGGCTGCAGCTTTTCATTATCATCACAATCTGCTACCTTTCTAACATCCAAAGGTGACATTTAAACCAGGCAGAGCTTTGTTCTGAAGTCGGCAGCAGCATTGCCAATTTCCACCCTCCAAAAAACTGGGTCGAACCTCAGACGGGCAGATCTTGTGGAGCACAAACAAACAGCCTTTCCATAATGTTGATATTGTGGGGAAAAGGAATTTTTAAAGAAAAAAAATTACATTTAAAAATAGTAATTACGAACCCAGCAGGACCACTGCAAGATTAGGGTAATTTGCCCAGTAGACATATAAAACTCAACCCAATATTACACCCTCAGCCCCCAGTTTGCAGTTTCCACAGAAGAAACATACCCAATATCTGATTGGTGGGGAGGGTTATGTAAAAGTTTGAAAAATGTTAGATTCAAATGGGTTAGCCGTTTTGGTCTGAAGTAGCACATTAAAATCAGAGTCCAGTAGCACCTTTAAGACCAACAAAGATATATTCAAGGCGTGAGCTTTTGAGTGCAAGCACTCTTCCTCAGAGTGCTTGCCATCATGACCATCATGAGTGATGGTGGGAATATATAAGCAAAAGTTAATCCTGTTACATTAGTAAACTGTGTCACAGCATCCAAACACAGCCACATGATAACTCCCTGCCAAACCAGCCAATCAGACCCCTCGAACCCATTTGTGAATAAATAACGTGGGGGAGAGCACTAAGGTCTCCACAAAGGCCCGATAGCTCCTCCCCAACATCCACCCTCTGGATCCGGTTTTGGAGGAAGGAGCATATCCAGCTAAGAGCTGTGCCCCTTATCCCTGTCCCGGCAAGGCGGTGTGCTAGCAGTTCATGGTCGACCACGTCAAACGCAGCCGACAGATCTGATAGAACAAGCACTGCAGATCCGCAGTTGGTCGCTCATTCAACAAGGCGACCAACACCGTCTCCACCCCATGGCCAGAAAGCCTGACTGATAGGGATTGAGTGCCGAAATATCCGTGAACAAGCCTACTAACACAAAACCAAGAAGATATTCTGGTTTCCTCACGTTTGATGTGCTGAACTTAACACAATTTTCTGAGAGCCAGCTTGGTGTAGTGGTTAGGAGTGCGGACTTCTAATCTGGCATGCCGGGTTCGATTCTGCGCTCCCCCGCATGCAACCAGCTGGGTGACCTTGGGCTTGCCACGGCGCTGATAAAATTGTTCTGACTGAGCAGTGATATCAGGGCTCTCTCAGCCTCACCTACCCCACAGGGTGTCTGTTGTGGGGAGAGGAATGGGAAGGCGACTGTAAGCCGCTTTGAGCCTCCTTCGGGTAGGGAAAAGCGGCATATAAGAACCAACTCTTCTTCTTCTTCTTAATGAAGGAACATTTTATTCTTGAACACTCCCCCCCCCAAAAAAAATCTCTCAGGTGTTACTGGACTCAACTCTACAGGTATGTAAATCTCAGGTTGTGAGTTTCCCACTTTTTTGTACTCTCCAGCAACTGGAGGTTCCATTTTGTCAAAGGGACCAATAAGCCAGGCTGGATCACTATTTCATAAATGTGTTTGATCCCTGTCTAAATTATTGTACCGAGGCCAATTCCTGAGGTCTCCATGTAATTATTGTAAGGCTTCCGTGCCTTTAATAACAAGTGACCATTTTTCCAGTGTGGCATTTCCTGCCTCTGTATTCCAAGGAGGAAAAAGCTTCAAAAGTTGAATCTCTGCCTGCCACACAGCTGTCATAATGAAGAAACATGAGCCTTGCCAGGAAAAAGATTGGCAAGATTTTAAAATTGGAGAATGTAGAACATGGAGTCTAATTTTAGAACCAAAGTTTCAGCAGGCTGTTTATGTCTCCTCCAAGACTAGGGATGATTAAAAGCTCCCTAATCTATTTCTTTTTCCATATAATTTGTCAGTGATTTCAGCTCTCTGCTTCATGCTGTCAGTGGTATCGATTTGCTTGTGGTGTGTACACATGTGACTGGTTTTATGTACAAGGGATGTGCATTTGTAACGATAATGTTTCACTTGTTAATAATGCTAACTCAACAATGAAAACTGAGGACAACGCTTTACAGCAGTGGTTCTCAACCTGGGGGTCGGGACCCCTTTGGGGGTTGAGTGACCCTTTCACAGGGGTTGCGCCAGGGCAAGCATCTTGGCGCCATTCACACAACAGCCTTGCGAGTTTGTCTGTCTGGAGCAGCAGAAAAGAGTGAGATCAGCCTGGTGGGACAAGAGGCAGAGCTGAACTGAGAAACCCCAGAAAAAAAACAATTTATATACAATCATGATTTTCACGCCGTCGGTCAGTTTCGGTTTAATTTCTGTGAAAGAACACTTGCATAATTTTATGGTTTGGGGTCACCACAGCATGAGGAGCTGTATTAAAGGGTCGCGGCATTAGGAAAGTTGAGAACTACTCCTTTACAGGGTAATTTTGGTTGGAGGGAAACAGAGAGTTGTGCAATAATAAATCACGGGTTTGATTTGCACAAGGGAGGAGCCAAATCAAAATAGGATTTTCTGGATCAGAGTTGCAGGGATGAGAAATTGAAAGCCAGCCCTAGTGTGGATACAATGCAAAAAAAAAAAAACACCTCTGGAAACCATTCTGAGTCTTTTATTCTCAATAGATGTAATATTTCTGCCTCTCCAGGTAGACTAGCAGAAAGAAGAATGACTTAATATAAATACCTTTTGCTAAAATACCTTGTGCAGCAATCTCAGCCTAAGTCTAGAACAAACTAAAGTTACGTGATCTTACAGTAAGTCCCTAAACTACCATTTCTCTAACTCAGTTGAAAAGGGGATGTCTCTGAAGTCGAAACTCTGCCCATACAGATGTGTTTCTCCTTTTCTTCTGTATCTGAAAAACGAGCAGCCAAAATATATTGAAGTACAAATAGTAGCCACTTCCTGTATCCGTTTGGATTGGTGGTGGTGTTGTTAGGTGCAAAGTCGTGTCCGACCCATCGCGACCCCATGGACAATGATCCTCCAGGCCTTCCTGTCCTCTACCATTTCTCGAAGTCAATTTAAGTTTGCACCTACTGCTTCAGGGACTCCATCCAGCCACCTTATTCTCTGTCGTCCCCTTCTTCTTTTGCCCTCAATCACTCCCGGCATTAGGCTCTTCTCCAGGGAGTCCTTCCTTCTCATGAGGTGGCCAAAGTATTTGAGTTTCATCTTCAGGATCTGGCCTTCTAAGGAGCAGTCAGGGCTGATCTCTTGGACTGACCGGTTTGTTCGCCTTGCAGTCCAAGGGACTCACAAGAGTCTTCTCCAGCACCAGAGTTCAAAAGCCTCAATTCTTTGACGCTCGGCCTTCCTTATGGTCGAACTTTCACAGCCATACATTGCAACTGGGAAGACCATAGCCTTGACTAGACACACTTTAGTTGTCAGGGTGATGTCTCTGCTTTTTAGGATGCTGTTTAGATTTGCCATAGCTTTCCTCCCCAGGAGCAAGCGTCTTTGAATTTCTTTGCTGCAGTCCCCATCTGCAGTGATCTTGGAGCCCAGGAAAATAAAATCTGCCACTATCTCCATTTCTTCCCCATCTATTTCCTAGGAATTGAGAGGGCCAGATGCCATGATCTTCATTTTCTTGATGTTGAGTTTCAGGCCAACTTTTGCACTCTCCTCCTTCACCCGCATCAACAGGCTCTTTAGTTCCTCTTCGCTTTCTGCCATTAGAGTGGTATCATCTGCGTACCTGAGGTTGTTGATATTTCTCCCTGCAATCTTGATCCCAATTTGTGACTCAACTAACCCTGCCTTTCTCATGATGTGCTCCACATACAAGCTAAATAGGCAAGTTAAATATCCGTTTGGATAGTGATGATGAAAAGGTAAAGGTAAAGGTATCCCCTGTGCAAGCACCAAGTCATGTCTGACCCTTGGGATGACGCCCTCTAGCATTTTCTTGGCAGACTCAGTACGAGGTGGTTTGCCATTCCCTTCCCCAGTCATTACCATTTTACCCCCCAGCAAGCTGGGTACTCATTTTACCAACCTTGGAAGGATGGAAGGTAGAGTCAACCTTGAGCCGGATGCTGGGATCGAACTCCCAGCCTCATGGTCAGAGCTCCAGACAGCACCCTGCATCAGTGATGATATACAGTGGCATATTCTTGCACCCAAACTTGGACTCCAAGAAGTGAGTCTCAGCCCAAACCCATTTTGTAAAGTAACATGTAAAGAGATCTCTTTCTCTTAAAGCTATGGAAGAGCATTTCATGCTAAGCTTTGAACATTTGACAAAGAGATGGTTACTTCATCTAGGTCAGGGGTCCTAGGTGGGGAGATCCTGCCAGACAATTAATGCAGTCAAGGGCTGGTATTTGACGGACCTGCTCCGAAGGTCCAATGAAATATCTGGTTTAAAAGTGAGTGATTTCTCTGAAGAAAGAGGAATTACAGGCTTGTTCCTTTCAGATCTCTATTCCCATGCTGCCAGCTACATGACTTTCACCCCCCAAAATACTCTTCCTGGTGCTCACAGTAATTGTGTCAGGGCCATTTCGCACAGAGCTCAAAGTTGCTATTTGGTTGCCGTTTGTGAAAGCGCTACTTCAAGTAGCGAAATGTAACTAGCCGTGCCCGTAACGCACAGCTGCGGTTTTTGCGGAATTTGGCACTTTCACTTCTCGCCACTTTCGTAACCCACAGGCTTCCGGTTCTCCGTCTTATCGCTACAAAGGAGGTCCCTTTTTAGCGCTTCTGGCCTCCCGTGCCCGTCAATCAAACTGCAGGCACACCTTTGACCTCGACCCTGAAGCCGAACTTGTCGGGGTTCCCTTTTTTTTTAAAAAACCCAGGAAACCCCGTAGCAACGCGTTATCGTCCAATCATTGGCGCCCTTGGAACGTGTTTTCTATTGTTTTCTAGGAACCAGATGCATTGACATGTTTGATTGGTTAATCCCCGCCCACAGTACACGCCCACAGGTTACCTGCTTATATGCACCTGGGCAGACACGCGGTCGGCCTCACTCTTTTGTTTGCGTAGCCTACTGCCCGCAGCACAGGTCAACGTTGCAATGGAGAGGCTTATTTTTCAATTGCTGGCTTACATGCTCGCGGTGGTCCAGCGCATGAATATCGCCTTGTCGCGTCGGACGTCTGCTATCGCGGAGTACCGAGAACGGGTGGCCGGAACGCTGACCAGCAGCAGAAGACGTTCTGTAAGGGTAACCATGGCGGCCAAGAAACGCTGGCAAGCTCTGGCAGAGGTCCGGTTCCCCAGACAGTTCTGGGTGGACGAACGATCCTCTGACTGGTGGGAGAATTTTGTGTGGACTCGCTGGGATGATGACCACTGGATTGCCAACTTCAGGATGTCGAGGGGGACATTTTTTGAACTCGTGGAGGCTCTACGTGGACGCACGGAGAGGCAAGTCACTGGCATGCGGCGCCCCGTTCCAGTTGAAAAAAGGGTGGCTGCCGCATTGTGGTACTTGGCCACCCCTCAGTACTTCCGGACAGTAGCCCAGCAATTCGGACTCGGAGTCACTACGGTTGGCGATATCCTTAAGGAGTTCTGCCTCGCCATGGAGGCGGAATTGTTCAGCAAAGTCGTGTGCCTCGGAGACCGGCTTGGAGCGGTGAGTGTCATTCTATCCCCTTTGCCCTTTAAATTTTTTTTCTTGTTTGACAGGTCAGCAACGAAGACGCGATACACCCCACGCTGACATGCCATGGCTTATATTCTTTTCTTTCCCTTATTCCAGAGTATGGACGGGTTTGCCAGGCTTGGATTCCCGCATTGTTTTGCGGCCGTCGATGGAAGCCACATCCCTATCCGTGCCCCCGGGGGAAGCATAAAAGAGTACGGGAACAGGAAGGACTTTTGCTCTGTTCTCCTGCAAGGAACAGTGGACTTCTCCGGCCGGTTTATCGATGCCGAGGTGGGGTGGAGTGGCAGGAGGCATGATGCCCTTGTTTTCAGGGAATCCAACCTCAGGAAAGCCATGGACGAAGGGGTCTTTGTTCCAGGAAACCCCACCGCCACCATTGAGGGCGTGCGTGTGCCGCCGTTGGTGCTCGGGGACGGAGCCTACCCAATACGACGCTGGCTCATGACTCCCTACAAGCGGCCAAGGACAGACGTGCATAGCCACTACAACCTCACTCACTCCCGGGCAAGGAATGTAGTGGAGCGTGCCTTTGGACGTTTGAAGTCCCGGTTCCGTTGCCTGATGTCCCGACTACACGTGCATATAGACAATGTGACTCCGCTGATCATCGCGTGTGTCATTTTGCACAACATATGCGAGGACAAGGGACATAACATCCCCTTCCCTGTGGATGAACCTGATCCTGTTGTCCTTGAGGACACACAAGACATCCCTGAAGCAAGGAGAAGAAGAATCTATGCAGAGGGGTGCAAGGTTCGGGACGCCATAGCCACCCACATCTACAGAAACAGGAGGCGTGTTTAATTGTTTTTCCCACTCTCTTGTTGGTGAATAAAGTTTTGTGTTATTTGTTTAACCTTGTCTTGTGCGGTTTGTGTACTTTGCCAGCAAAAAAACGGGGATTCTCTGGTCCAAAAGCACTTTGACAGCCCTAAATGCTAACTCCCAACTGAAATTGACAAACACAATACGGAAGCGCTGAATGGGGAAAGTTCGGGGAGGCGGGTAGCCAGGAAGTATTGGCGACCCCTGTCAAACCGGAGGATCAATCCACTCATGTTCCAAGGAATAATTTTATTGGTGGGCAGCTTTGATACATTTAAAAAACGGGGTGGTCGATCGGAGCAACGCACGTTCGTTCCCTAACCGTCATTCCGAAGATGCCGAAGCCACGGAAGGGCTCCTTCTGGCAGCGCGCCGAGGCTGAGGCACTTCTGGAGCTTGTGCTACAATCAAAAAGTGTTGGCCGCCTAATGGCCAGCACCCATTGCCACACCAAGGGTGCCTACCTGGTGTTGGCTTCAAAGCTGAGGGAGAGGGGCTACGTCCGGACCTGGGAGCAGGTCCGGACAAAATTCAAGCGCCTTAAGCTGGACTTCCTAAACAGTCTGGAACAGTGGGGGGGGATCCCGCAGCCAAGTGGGAGGACGGTCTTCCACGACCAGATGGTTAAAATATGGGAGAAGGCTGGGAAGCCCCCCCTGGACATGAGGAGGCATATGGGTGAGTGCTGCCCTCGTTGTGTTTTGCCCTTAAACATGCATGGAATGACTAGCTGCCTCTTTCCCCTACTGTCCCCAATGAAATTCGAGAAAGTATTTAGATGCTGTCAACCCCCTCAGACTTAGCCAGCCAGTACTGTAGAACCACTTTGGTTATGCGCTTAGACTCTAACTGTGGTGTGTCTACCTGCTGTGTTTCATCTCTGTTTTGTGTGCTTTTAATTATGATTTGTCTTTTTCTTTGCCCAGCCACACAATCACCATCCAAGCTGGCAACAGCACCTGAGCGTGAGGAGGGGGAGGAAGAGGGACCTTCCACCTCGGGACAGGCTGCAGGTGAGAGTTTTATGCCTGTGCGGGAGACCCATGTGTGTGTACCCCCATGGAGCCATATGGGAGCCTGCTGTGATGCTCCCATTTGAAGTGTTATTAAATTCTTTGTTTGATTTCTATAGCTGAAACTGTGGAGGCAAGGCTGCGTGCCATGGAGGCCAGAGTTACTTCCCTGGAGGCTCAAGTGGCAGAGCTGAAAGGGGAGATTGAGCAGCACAGGCAACAGAGGGAGGCGGAAGAACGTAGGTTATGTTCCCCACTGCCCAACTCATCTCACACTGTGGCTAAGGCCACTTAAAAGTGTATGCATGTAAACTAAAGAAATTTGAAAATATGTGTGGTACTAATGTGTACTTTTTCTCCCTCCCCACAGTTAAGAAGAAGGAGGACGAAGAGCTCTTCCGGCGCAAAGTTAGGGGGACCGTGGGACGGCTGTGCAGGAGAGTTAGGGCGATGGAAGGGGCTGGGGAGGGGAGCGGTGGGAACTGAGTTTTGTTTCCTGTTTGTGTTTTGGGGTAGGGGTTGGGGGGGGGGGCTCCAAGTTTCATTCCCTAATGTTTTTCCCCTGTTAAATGTATACCTTTGTTAAAAAAAATAGGTTTTCCAGGGGGGTGGGGGGTGGTGGTGCTGGTGGGGCTCCAAGTTTCATTCCCTAATGTTTTTCCCCTGTTAAAATGTTGTTTAAAATAAAATGTTATTGCAAATTTTATAACAAGACTCCAGTGTGACTTCTTAAACTCGCACATATTTAACCCCACACCACACTCCTAAAACTCCTTGAACTAACACCCCTCCAACCTCCAACCCACACAGCAGTACCACAATATACACAATCACTAGAGAGGCCGCTTTCAGCCTTGCAGATTCTACAGTAGGGTACACAGAGACAGAGTCAAAAATATAAACTTTATTCAACAAACAACAAAACACAGATAACATGAAATAGAAAAAGTGGGCAAAACTAGGAGGGGGAGTACTTGTCTGCTGGTTTAATTTTTCTCTTTCCGAGAATAGTCCTCCTTCTTGTTTGGGTGGAGGCATTCTGAGAGGGAGTTGGTGGGGTGGGTGCTGGAAGTGGTGGTGTTGGTGTGGGTGGTGGTGGGGGGGCGATTTGTGGAGGGTAGGCCCTTTCCATGACCGCTACTGCCCTCTCCATGAGTCTCCTTATCAGTCGCACCTCCTCCACGCCTTCGCGTAGGATTTGGTTTGTCTCTCTAAGGACTGCCCTCAATTTTCTCCCCTCCTGGGCAATGAGTGTGAGCATGGCTTGGTCAGCGGCCGCGGCACGCCGTGACTCCTCATAGCAGTGCTCAAGGAGCCTCTCTCCCACGCTTGTCAAGACTGAGACGCGCCTCAGCCTGCCGCGTTCCCTCGTAAGCCTCTCCTCTGCTGGGAGCGCACCTCTAGGTGGTGGGCTGCCTGGAGGCAGGGGTGGTTCCTCCTCCTCATCTGAAAGAACCTCTGTTGGCAAAAAATGAGAAACAAAACTGTTAGTAACATCAAAAAAGTCAAAACACACCATGGTGGACATGGTGTCCTTTTTTGTCCCCGTGTTTTCCTGCCAAGAATTTAAACAATCCCCGGTGAGCACATGGCCATTGTTTGTTTGCCCATGTTGTGCTTTTACTTTTGCCTACTTTCACAGCAGGACTCTCAACAATTAAAAGGGAGCACATGGTTAGTGCCTAGCGACATTGTCCTGCAGCTATGGCTCGAAAGGAACAGGTCATGCACGCTCACCATCTTGAATCTGTATCCGCCTGCGCCGGGCAGGAGGTCCAAGCACCCCAGGCTGTTCCTCCTCCTGTGTTCCGGGTATGAAATCTGCAAAAAAAGGAAAAAAAAAAGATCTAGGACCAAAGGGTGGCAAAGCCAGCTTCAAAGCCTACACCAGCAACGCAGAGGGACTCTCTTCTTTCTCTTAGCAGTGCTGCTGCCCTGCACAAACAGAAAAGCACAAAGCAGTTAAAACAGCCCCCCCCCCTATTTTTACTAATACTTACCAATGTTAGTTGATGCCCCCGAATCACTATCCACGTCAGGTGCTGCTGGAGACTCTAGGGGCCCCGTCCCTGGCAACTGTGTCTCTGTGGACAAGAGCAGAAAATAGTGAAAAATGAGCAAGCATACACCATGAACCACAAAGCAAGCTCCCAAAGTAGTGAGCCAAAGTACTGCAGAAGGCCTATGGGCGAGGCATGCAGCAAATATTTTGGGGCTGTGGGTTAAACATGACCGTTTAAAATACTAACCACATCAAGCACTCCACAGCCAACCATCTTATTAAATCTTTTAAAAATTAAAATTAAATTATAACATTAAAACCGTTTCAAATAGTAACCACAGCAAGCACTCCACAGCCTACCTTCTTTTAAAATCTTTTAAAAATTAAATTATAAAATTATAAAATTAAAACCGTTTCAAATAGTAACCACAGCAAGCACTCCACAGCCTACCATCTTATGCGTTGCAACGAACACACGAGAAAACGATGCCCAAACGTCAGAACACACATTTGCTCAAAAGGAAATATAAAATAAAAAGAAAATCACTTACCGGAGGCAAGGGGCGTTTGCTCAGGAGCCTCCTCTGGCTCCCCAGGAGCGATGGCGATCAGGTCCAGCGTTACCGATTCCGCGGCTCGTTGCTGGACGGGGGGTGGAGGGCGAAAGCTGGACGAGGTTCCCTCGCCGGGATCCTCCTCAGCGGGTGGTTCCTCGACCGGGGCAGCCGGCTTCCGAACCACCTTAAGGCTCCGGCCGACGCGCTTCGGCCTGCCGGATCCTTCCCCGTCCCCGTACAGCTGGCGCTGCTCCTCGAAGTAGGGGCAGGTAACCTTTTCGTTGCCGGAACCCTTATTATGGTTCACGGCACGCATGTACTCTGCCCTCATTGTCTTGGTCTTCGACCGGCATTCAAGGCCGGTCCTGTTGTGGCCCAGGGCGCGCATCTTAATAGCCACTTGTTCAAAAACCTCCCTATTCCTGTGGGAGGACTGGAACGCGTCCTGGATTTTCTCCTCCGAGAAAATCCCGATCAGGTCCCTGATCTCCGCGTCCCTCCAAGTAGGGCCACGGCCGGTTGCAGGGACGGACGAGGCTTGAGAAGACGATTCCATGTTGCTTTCGCTAGTAGCTGAGCAAAATGGTGGTGGGAGGTGCAGGGTGCAACGGATCATATACCTTCCCGCACACAAAGACAAAGGGACTAGCCGGCTCCTGATTGGTGGAGGGCAGCAGGGGACACGCACATTGGCCACATCAGGTCACATGTCACGTTCAAAACTCCTCGCGCGGGAACAGGATCTGCTCCTAATGGCCAGATTGGCGCCCTTGTTGTTTGACTTAACGCATGCGCGTATTCGTTTACACGCGAGAAGAGCAGTTTGAACATGCAGCGGGAGCCATTTTAGGAAAATGTCCGCCATTACACAAACGCATGCCGGTGTTCAACCGAGAGCAAGTGCGGCAGTACTCGGCAGTTCCCCAATAATATTCACCAGCCACAGCATAAATCAACCAAACATGACATGTTACTGGCGTACGTTCGTTGGCACGCTCAGAGGAATGTTTTTTAAAATGAACGGGGGACGGCGACTCCGCTTGCCGGAGGTCTAGCCGCCAATGGAAGGGGTTGTCCGCACCCAAGCACAAGCACGCACCGGGAACCACACAAAGACCCACTACACATAAGCCGCCCCTCATGATATCACCACGAATCATGTCTATTGAACCCCTGTAAGCTAAGCAGGAGACTGCGAGCGGCGACCGTTCGTTGGCACGCTCAGAGGAAAATTTTTTAAAATGAACGGGGGACGGCAACTCCGCTTGCCGGAGGTCTAGCCGCCAATGGAAGGGGTTGTCCGCACCCAAGCACAAGCACGCACCGGGAACCACACAAAGACCCACTACACATAAGCCGCCCCTCATGATATCACCACGAATCATGTCTATTGAACCCCTCTAAGCTAAGCAGGAGACTGCGAGCGGCGAACGTTCGTTGGCACGCTCAGAGGAAAATTTTTTAAAATGCTCCCTGTACGTTGACTCCGCTAGGACTGGCCGATGGTAGACGGGGTTTTAAGCTTTGGGCAAATTTTGGGAACGTGACGGTGTGTGCCACTGTGCTTGTGAAAAACTCTTGTGGTGTCCGGGCAGAATTTCCGAAAGTGATCGTGCTTGAAAGCCAGTCGCTGTCCCGTTGCCTCGTAGATCCCCGCTCGCTCGGAGAAAAAAAAAATGGCGAACAGTTCGCCGGAAGTTTGGAGGACAGGCTCGGGAGGAGGGACTTTGAAGAACCCGCAACAATGGTAACGCACAGGTCTTTAGCGCTAGTGTTGCAGATTGGTTGCAGGAGTGTATCGCTATCCGGAGGGTGAATCCAGTTTTCTGGATTCCCCTAGAAGCGCTACAACGAAGCGCTTTTGGCGGTTCGGTTTCAGGATTGTTGCAGATTGTTTACGACGTCGTGCGTTATGGCAAATTAGTAGCGTTTTCAATCAGCTACCATTGTGCTATTTTTAAGCCGTGGGAAATGCCCCTCAGTTTCTCAATTCGATTCCTCCAGGAGCCTGGGAGGATAGCGAAATAATGCGCCAGACCCTGAGAATCAAATTTCTCTTCATCCCCTTGGTGTCCCTGACCTCACTAGGTACTTATTGCTCTAAATTAATCTTGTCAATCAGGGAAGCCTCTCTGTCTCCCATGGGACAAGAAAGATAGCAGGGATTTGGCAGAGGCTGTTATATCAGTGGCACTTTCAGGCATCTGTATCCTAATCAAAGAGGAGGCCTAGTTCAGACTTCATAACATCTGCTGGGACTTTAGCAACATCTGGTTCCAGCTGGAGAAGGGTAAGTCAAAATGGTCAGATATGATTAGTGAGATCCAAGTGTGAGATGAAAATCCAGATTTCAATTTGCCACAAAACTCCATTTGCCATTCTAGTTGAATGACCATAGGTGCCTTGAAATAATTTCAGAACTTAGTGTTATGCTAACTGTTGTGTCTGTGGATGCAAAGATTAGATCCCTAATCTTGGGCTTGGGGGCGGAGACTGGGATGCTGAACCCTAGCTAAGGTTTTGCTGGTCTCAGACTTGCTGCTACTCAGTGGACTAATCACGGGCCTCTGTTAAAAGCCAATGGTATGTCTTGTTGGAAGGCTCAAGAATGTATATAAAATCACAGAGTTGTATTTAGAATCATAGAGTTGGAAGGGGCCATACAGGCCATCTAGTCCGACCCCCCCTGCTCAATGCAGGATCAGCCCAAAGCATCCAGGATAAGTATTTGTCCAGCTGCTGCTTGAAGGGGGGAAGCTCACCACCTCTTTAGGCAGTCGATTACACCGCTGAACTACTGTCACTGTGAAAAAAAAAATCTCTTGATATCTAGCCAATATTGTTCTCCATGTAGGTTAAACGCATTACTGTGAGTCCTCTCCTCTGCTGCCAACAGGAACCTTTCCCTGCCCTCCTCCAATACTTAAAGAGAGCAAATCATGTCCCCTCTCCACCTCCTCTTCTCCAGGCTGAACATTCCCAAGCCCTTCAGCCTTTCCTTGCCCTGGATCATCCTCGATGCTCTCCTCTGCACCCTCTCAATTTTGTCCACATCCTTTTTGAAGGGAGGCCTCCAAAACTGCACAAATTACTCCAGGTGGGATCTGACTAATGCAGTCAATAAATTCCACAGTTCTAGTTGTCGTTGTTCAGTGTTTCCTTGTTCTAGTAAAGTTGTCGGTTGTTGGAGCTGAGTGTTCATGTCTTACTGAACCCACAGATTTAATATTAACCTTATGTTCCATTCCCCCCCTCCCACAAAGCATCTGCATCGAGTAGATAACTACCCATATTTAGGCAACAAGAACAGAGCCATGTAGCTATACCACAGCAATTACACCAGCTGGGATCACAAATGCCACCTAAGATTCTGCCCTGCAAGGGATTAGTGCTGCAGAATTGTCCCATTTTACTGGCGTCTTGAGGAGAAAAGCATTAATCTAATTTTAATTTTGATTCCAGCTGAAAGTATCTTTGTTCCCTAAGAATGCATTTAAATAGGGGTGGGGGCTTAATATCTCTTATTACCTGGTTTGTAATAAGAGCCTCAATTCTTCTCAAGTGACAAACACAGAACAATCATTTCTACATCAATACAGCTTCTCCAGCACTGATTTCTGGGAGGGTTGCCTCGGCCATGTCTTCCGAACTGCCTTGCTGAATCTCTGGGAGGGTTCAGCAGCATGCACTTTTCTCATGGCAGCTGTGGGCAGAGTTTTAATAGTCAAAGAGGAGCTGAGCACCACGATGCTTAAAAGACTGAAACATTTTTCAGGCTTCAAGAACCCCCAGAAGTGGTGCAATTGTGCAGAATATGGTTGGGAAACATAGCTGTGTAGATGCCCACCCAGAGCCCTGCCCCTTTCCACTCCCTCCAGGCCATTTTGGAAAGGGTAGGTGGGCCAACACGACCATATATGGTCATATCACTCGATAAATGCTTACCAAATTAAAAATATATCTAAATAATTAACTAACTCCCACCCATGTAGGAAACCTTTTCCAAGTTCATCAAGAAACACCAGGGTTTCATGAAACCCTGCAGAAGGGTGTAGAAATCCTGCCTCTCCAGTTAGATGAGTAAACCTTTGCTTCTTTGTGTCTCTCTACATTCTGTGCTTGGACCATAAGGACCATAAGGTCCATCAAAGAATTGAGGCTTTTGAACTCTGGTCCTGGAGAAGACTCTTGCGAGTCCCTTGGACTGCAAGGCGAACAAACCGGTCACTCCTAGAGGAGATCAGCCCTGCCTGCTCCTTAGAAGGCCAGATCCGGAAAATGAAACTCAAATACTTTGGCCACCTCATGAGAAGGAAGGACTCCCTGGAGAAGAGCCTAATGCTGGGAGCGACTGAGGGCAAAAGAAGAAGGGAACGACAGAGAATGAGGTGTCTGGATGGAGTCTCTGAAGCAGTCGGTGGGAACTTAAATGGACTCCGGGGAATGGTAGAGGACGGAAGGCCTGGAGGATCATTGTCCATGGGGTCACGAGTGGTCGGACATGACTTTGCACCTAACAACAACAACACATTCTGTGCTTTGACTAGAAATCAGGGCTACGTGGCTCTGTTGTCATCAGACACATTTCTAGGACACTGAGCCTTTTGAGAGATACGTCCCTCCAAGGTTTTGCAAGAAGATAAGCTAATATTGGATTTACTGGTTAAGACTCACCTCCTGTAAAGCCAAGGCCTTTAGTCCTTCAGCAAACTCCCTGAAGAACCAAAAGGAAGCTTAACTAAGCAGCGCAGTCTTCTTCGGAGGTTAGGACTGTGAAGCGTCTGCAGCCGATCAGAGTGTTGCTGCCTTGCTGTTAAGTGCCTTTGGCTATATTAAACGGCATATGAGAGCTTAGAGAGAATTAGAAGTCCTTCCCCAGAAACTTACACTTAAGCCCTTGATTATTATATTGTGCTGCCGGTTTCTTTTGACAGCAATTCATTTTGCTTTTATTTCAGTTCATTTATTATGTCCCAGTGCTTAGAATCCCTGTCCACCGGATTGCAAATGAGATTTCTATATAACCACATGTGACACCCCCCCCTTCTCTTTACCATTTCCACTCAGAGCCCCCTTTGGCCTCTCTGTTCAGTGCCTAGGTAGGTTCGGAAAGAGGTCCCCAATCTTTTTGATCCGGTGGGCATACTTGGAATTCTGACACAGCTTGGAATTCTTACACAGCCTGGCGGGTGCAGTCACAAAATGGCCGCCGCAGGAGGCGGAGCCAATCTGCAGAGCCAATGAAATCTCCAGTGGACAATCAGAAGCCTTGCTAGACAAAGTCCCAACTGGCTCCACCCACTTGGCAGGTACCAGGGAATATTTCATTGGGTGCCCTGGGGCAGCACATTGGAGACCCCTGGTTTGAGAAAAAAATTGCCACCCATCATTGTTTCTATTTATTTCAAGGGGGGGGGCATCAATTGAAGTTAGATTACTACTGCTCCTGCAAAACCCAATGACTGTTCACTGCTCCATGCAGTGGATTAGAGGATGCTTCAGAAGAACCCAAGGGGCATAATCTTTGCGTCCACATAGAGTATCTATTTGGTAAATAGCTGACGCAATCAAAATTGAAGAAGGACTCACAGGTGCAATAGGTTTAGGGACCCCCAGGCTTTTGGTATTTACATCCAAACTTTCTTCCCAAGTAGCTCATGGTGGCTTCTACAGAGTTTCTAGCACTCTCATCCAGGAATTGGCCATATCCTGTATGTGGTCATTTTGATGGAGGGGCATTTTTTTTTTTTGGCTTCCTTGTGGCAAATTATTCACATTAAATAAAAGCAATTTGTAAATATCTTTTGCACTAGGTATAAACTGTACATCCCTGTTGCATCAGTGGCTTGATGTAGGCCACAGAATTGGGAATCCCAGCAATGAAAATGGACAAAGCGAAATATTCACAGTGTGCAAGAACAACAATAGAGCAGAAAGAAACATATTTGAGCATCCCTATTTTGAATCAAACGCAATGTATTTTGATGCTATGATACAATGACTAGATTGGTATGATGAATATGCTAGCTTATATGTCATGGATGCAGCACAAAAACTCCTTGCTTGATATGCTTTTGGGGAAGGGGAGGCAATGACTTGAACTCTACACAAGTGGCAGCAATGTGTCACTCAGCACAAATGAGACTAGCTGCTATTTTTAATGCCAGCCACCGATGATTTCATCTAGGTTAATGTACTCATGAAAAGAGGTTCTTAGTCAGAGCAGCCCATCAAAATCACCTGCTAGGTTTTCCATCTCTGTCTGCCTATGTCCCCTAAAGAGTGTTGCACTTTAAATTCTAAATGGTTGGTAGTCCCTGTACCCAAGGAAGTACGTCTGGCCTCAACCAGAGCCAGGATGTTCTCAGTAGAATGAGCTCCCCAAGGAGATCCAGACTCTGTTTTGCAGGGCCAGGACGATGGAGCTCTTCCACCAAGTTTTTGTTTGGGGCCAGTGATTAGTAACATGAAATGCACCTCCCCTGAGAAAACCCCCCACAATGAATTCTATAAGGAGGCAGGTTACAGTAGATGAGCGATTGGGATGTGAGTGTCCTGCATAGTGCAGGGGGTTGGACTAGATGACCCATGAGGTCCCTTCCAACTCTATGATTCTATTCTTTCTGAATAGTTAGAACCTTTCTTGATAGTACTGTGGATGGTAGGAAGGGAAGCCAGAGCACACATCTTGTCTGATCAAACCCTTTCAAGTCTGACCCCAGCAAAATGGAGTGAGGCAAGGTGGAAGAAGAGTTACTTTGTGCAGCATTTTGTCACCCTCCTCAGACACCTTCATAACATTGCTAGGTTGTAATAACAATAATGCCTGCTCAAAGGCTTGCCAACTAAAAATACAAAGAAGCGGGAAGGAAGGGACGAAGTAGAGGATGGGCATCAATTTGGTGCGTATCAAACTCAAGCCAGCATTTCTAATCAGTTGTGACTTTTTTTGAGAAAGGTGTTTCTCTTTTCACCTGAGAAAGAGGAGGGTGTAAGCTTCCAATGGATGTTGGACCTCTGGCTGTTGGCAGAGGCCAGAAGAAAAGGCCTCTGCCGTTTCCAGGGATCACAGCTGGATGGGGCCAGGTTGTCGATCTGTTTACCTGGGCTACAATACTTCTGAGCTGGAATGGCTCCTTGCTGAACTTCGTTGCTCCCTTTTCATGGGAGCTTGTTCTCAAAAAAATAGTTATGTCAATGCCATTCCAGGCCCTATTCTTTTCTTTTTAACTCCATACAAAGGAGAGCTCCAACGAGGCTGAATGTCCTGTTCTGCCATTTGAACTGCCAGGTTCCTGTGCAGTCTATTAAGTCTGGCAGGCCGAACTCATCAAAGGTATAATTTCGTACTTATCTCTGTGCAGTAAATGCCGGATGGGTGATGATGAAGCTTGTTCTTAAGAATCCCTATTTACTTTCTAGCGGAGCAGAAGTCAGGCCTGCACCACGCATGCCAACTCCTTTGGAATAACAAAACAGCACAACAATTCTAGAAGAGTTACGTCTCATAAGAGAACACTTGGAAGTTCATCAACCTGACAGTTGACCTCTTCAGGCCTGGTTTAAGGGTTCACAGAGCCTGTAGCACCCGAGCCAGTTTGGGGATTCATGGGGCCTTAGCAACTGGTGCTATCACTTGTGCTGCACAAGGAAGAGCAGGGCCCCCTTTCTGGGGATAGTTGGAACTTTGGAAGCAGGCATATGGCTGAGGCCCGGGCGGGTCCCGGCATTCCGAACAAGGATCCCCCCAAAAGCTTACCAGCTACTGGCTCAGCTCCCCATCTCATTGGGAAATAACATACCCACTAGGCTGAACAAGATAGGATGAGATGGGTGCCTATTGCTGCCTGTTATTTCCTAAATTGGGAAGTTGTATAGGGTAGTCTTTGGCCAAGGAGGTCAACTGCTGCTGCTTGAGACCCTGCGCCGCTTGCTTTCCTGCCGGTGCCCCTGACTTCCTGCCATCTGCTGGGGGGCGCTGCCAGCAGCAGCTGCACAGTGCCACGCCAAGGGGGAGCCCCAGCCATGGTGGCCGCTGGAGAGCACCAAAGGTGAGCCAGCGGCAGAGTGGCAGGGCAGCCCCCGAGGCAGCAGCTGGGGAGGAGGACGAGGAGGAGCCGCAGCCTGGTACTGACTGATCCCCGCACCGGTACCGGTCCCCGGACCGGGGGTTGGGGACCACTGGTATACGGTATGTTTTATTGGATTATGTTTTTATTGTTGTGATGTAAACCACCGCAATCCCATTTGGGGAGCGGCGGTCTATACGTCGAAATACAATAAATAAGCAACTGACAGCTTCACTTGGCTGAAGACATTACTGGTATTATCCTGAACTTAAATATCCTTAGTATAAAAAAGAAAACAACCTAAATATTTTTGTCCCGATCTCTAAGGCAGCCTTTCTCAACTTTTTTTACTGTTGAGAAACCCCTGAAATATTCTTCAAGTTTTGAGAACTCCCAGAAGTGGTGAAATAGTGCACAATATGCAGCTGTGTACATGCCCACCTGGGGCCCCTCCCCTTTCCATTTTGAGAGAGGTAGCAGGTTGACATGACCATATGTGGTCATATCAGCCAATAAATGTTTAACAAATTAAAAAAAATTAACTCCTACCCATTCAGGAAACCCTCCAGGGCCATCAAGAAATCCCAGGGTTTCACAAAACTCTGGTTGAGAAAGCCTGATCTACAGGGATCGTCACACTTTTATGGCTTGGGGTCTGCATGCCTGCAAGGTAACGATGTGAATGCTCAATTACTAACAGAGCATGTGATATTGCCCTTTTTTTGTTCTTGTGGTCTGCAAGTCATAAGTATGAAGATCCACTCTAACAATCAGTGTGAGAGCTCCCTAACACCGTGGCTCTCAGCCTAGGAGTCAGGACCCCTTTGGGGGTCGAATAACCCTTTTACAGGGGTCATGGCAGGGCAAGCAGCTTGGCCAGAGATAGAGCATTGGTCCATCTGGAGCAGCGGGAAAGAGCGAGATTGGCATGGATCAATGGACCTTCACGCCATTGGTCAGTTTCGGTTCAATTTCTGCGAAAGAACACTTGCCTAATTTTATGGTTGGGGGTCACCACCACATGAGGAACAGTATTAAAGGGTCATGGCATTAGGAAGGTTGAGAACCACTGACCTAACCATTCAGCACTGTAGGGCAGGTATCATATACTTCACATGCTACAAGGATACACTGCTTCAGAATCTCTTGTGTTCCTTTTGCAAGACTCTTGGCTCACAGGAGATGCGTATCAAGTACACTAATTTCATATCTCTGCCACACCCTTGCTTTCGACCGGCAGCAGGGGTGGACGACGGCTGCAGTGCCTATCTCTCATTGTCCTTTGCTGTCTCTCCAGTCCAGCTTCGAGTCCTCTAAAGCAGGGGTAGTCAAACTGCGGCCCTCCAGATGTCCATGGACTACAATTCCCAGGAGCCCCCTGCCAGCGAATGCTGGCAAGGGCTCCTGGGAATTGTAGTCCATGGACATCTGGAGGGCCGCAGTTTGACTACCCCTGCTCTAAAGGCTTGAGGCTGCACTCACTAAATTGGTATTAAACCCCATACAAAGAATTGCACAATCCTTTCATTTGTCAGTGACCTTTGCAGCAAGTGGAGTCTGATGCCTATTTGCCAATAATCTTTTGTTAGGATAAGCTTGTCCGCTAATACAAACTGTCTAACAAGAAGACCGAATTGTTTTGCCACCGTTTTCTCATTACCGGTTTTTCCTATTTTAAGTGCGCGAGAAGAAACTGGCCTGGCATTCATTCACTCTGTTACACAGGTAGAAAATTGCCTTTTCGTTCACAGTACTTGGGTTTCAGGTAGCAAATTTTCTTCCCCGTATGGACAATTCCAATCATAAAATGTAACATCTACTATAGCGATGCCATAATAACACAATGGTTTTGCTTCTCGAAAATGATATGGATTCCCTGAAAAAGAGCATGACAACGGGAGGAGAAAAGCAATACTGCACTTATTTCACGATCACTACACATTATTTTTGCTGCTGAACACGAAGCTACCGTGGCTGAGGAGATGGTGCCGTGTGATAGCCCTTTCCTTGAGCTTTCCCTTCCCCCCATCCAAATAAAAGCACAAAGGTAACTATGTAGATCTGAAATGTAGAGATAACAACAGAACCACAAGACCTCTAGCAAGCTTTAATGCAGCCTTTCTTGACTTCTTCACTGTTGCGAAATTCCTGAAACATTCTTCAAGCTTCAATAAATCCCAGAAGTGGCACAGTTGTGCAGAATATGGTTAGGTAGCAAAGCTGCATACACATGCACCTGGAGTCCCTCCCCTTTGCACCCCCTCCAGGCCCGTCATTGGCCATTTTGGGCAGGGTGGCAAGTTGAAATGAACATATATGGTCATATCACCTGATAAATATTTAACAATTTTTAAAAAAAATATTAAAAATTACTTAACTCCCACCCATTCAGGAAACCCTTCCAGGGATGTCATGAAACCCTGGTTGAGATAAACTGCCTTAATGGAACTCATTAATCCAGGGCCCCCTGAAAACCTTTTTGAGTCTGTAGGCATATTACGAATTTTGACACAGCACAATGGGCATAGCAACAAAACAGCTGACACAAAATGGCTGCCGCAGGAGGTGGAGCTCGCCACAAAATGATTACCATGGCTTACCTTCAGTCCAAATCCTTGTCGTGGGATGGCAGCAGCTGCCAAAGCAATATTTTAAAAAATCTGCACAGCCAATCAAATCTACAATCGTTATTCAAAAGCAAGGTGACCAGATTTTAACATTGATAAAGCGGGAAGCCATTGACTTGGGGGGGGGGGCGGTTCTTGATTTAAAATTTGGTCTATATGGAGCAACAAAAAGTTTAATAGAACGCATAGAATGCACAAATGGTATTGTAATATATATTTTTTTAATTTCAACATAAGTACAATTTGCCAGGTACCCCCAGATGTCCCTCCAAAAGTGGGACAATCTGGTCACCTTACCCAAGATAATCACATAGACAGATGGTGGGCCACCCCAAAACCATCTTTGGACCACCCCAGATGACACGTGCACCCACTCCGGAGAATCAAAAGCCTCTACTGGGCCCACCCACTTCTTAAAAAACATTTGGTGGGTACCAGAAAAGGTGTCAGCGGATGCTGTGACACCTGAAAGTTATGAAGTTTTCTGCAAGTTCACCTCTGGAATGGCTACTGCTAGTCTTCTAGCTGTTCTGTCATGCATTTGTAGTTTATAAATAACTTACATGAGTATTTAATCTCCCTAGGAGGCCAAGTGAACTGCTGTGAGTCTTTCAACTTCTGGAGCTTCACGTTGGCAGGTTTGCAAGAGACCCTGTTGCCATTTTCTTTGGTTGCTGCTTGCCTGGGTCAATAGAAGCAGCTTTCAGCTGTGAGTTCCCATAGCAAGAGCTAGTTGAAAGGATCACTGGAAATCAAATCAAAAAGATGAAGATGGGATAAAGCACTGTACTCAATCTGTAAGGGGAGTATAGTCTTACAGTACAAACGCTTAAAGGGAGTACAGTCAGGCAACCCATGAGGTCTAAGACTATGGCTGAGTTGAGAAGTGAGGAGACCATTTGGGGAGTTTTTAGTGTTTTTAATGGATTGTTGTTTTTAATTCTCCTAATCTGTCTCTGCCAGAAAGGCCAAACCCTTGATACCTGGAGAAGGAATAACAGCTGTATGCAGCAGCCAAAGAATGATCTGGTAAAAGAGTTTGTGGAAGGATGGATGTTTCAGGTCCACGGAGACCCCTTTTTGATGCTTAACGAAGCTAAAGAGAGCAAAGGATAGCTGCACGTAATTAATTTACTGATCCATATTTACATTGCCTTCAAGCTGGGTAAAGAGGAGAAAACAAACCAATTATTAGACTTGTGTACATTTGTGTATTTCCTGGAAGGAGCAGATGCTAGCCATAAACATGTTGGCTGTTTTCTCAGAAGGATCCCAATTCATTCATGTAATTTATTCTCAGAACAGCTTTTGGAGAAGATATAAATAAATCAGCATTCGGCACAGAAAGCTGAAATATTAATGAGGAGTAATGTTTTGAAGCTGATACCAGAGTGCATATTATTTGTAAATAGCGTGGTTGCAAACCAATAAGGATACATATATTCAATATCAATAGTACCCAGACCTCAATGCATCTGTCTGGGATACTGAATGAAAGTCTTTGCCCAAGATCAATTGCAATTCATTCAGTAGATCCCAGGAAGGAAGGAAGGAAGGAAGGCAGCACTGTATAGTCCAGGAATTGCCAACCGAGTCCTGGGGAACCCTGGGGTTACACAAGAGCTCCCCAGGGGTTATGTGGCTTTTCCCAGTAGTTTGGTTGGTTGCTGACATCAGTAGACATCAATGGAGCCCACTTCCCCTGTTGTTCTACAGCAGGGGTAGTCAACCTGTGGTCCTCCAGATGTCCATGGACTACAATTCCCATGAGCCCCTGCCAGCAAATGCTGGCAGGGGCTCATGGGAATTATAGTCCATGGACATCTGGAGGACCACAGGTTGACTACCCCTGCTCTACAGGCCTAATCTCTTTCTTCACAATGGAAACAGTTAATGTTCAGTTGGCTGGCTTCCTGCATCTTAACTTCTGTGCCCACTTCTCTGAAGGGCTGTGTCATCACTTTTGGGGTTCCTCAAAGGCTGAAAAACATTTCAGGGGTTCCTCCATGGTCAAAAGTTTGAAAAAGGTTGGTATAGCCCAATCTCATGAGACCTCAGAAGCTGAGCAGGGTCGGAACTTTGAAGGGAGACCCTCAAGGATGACTCCGCAGAGGAATCACAGAATCACAGAATCATAGAGTTGGAAGGGGCCATACAGGCCATCTAGTCCAACCCCCTGCTCACCCCCTGCTCAAAGCAAAACAATGGTAAGCCACCTCTTCTTCTCCCTTGTCTTGGAAGCCACTTGCTGGGTTTGCCATAAATCAGGGGAAACTCAACAGTACTTCAAGCACACACAGACAAATTCCATTTTTATCTATCTATCTATCTATCTATCTATCTATCTATCTATCTATCTATCTATCTATCTATCTATCTATCTATCTATCTATCTATCTATCTATCTATCACCCTCCTCCCCCTGGAAGCTCAAGGCGGGTTACAACACTCCATAAAATCCCCAAATACAATCCATTAAAACAATATAAAACCAATACATATAAAAATGGGTAATGTAGCAGAGTTTGCCCAGTCATAGAAGTGTGATGTTGAGTGGTAATGTTTCCAGAAATGCACTCATACATGTCCTAAGACACGTGTAGTTCTAGCCTTGCGAGAAGTTTGGTAACATAGTGAGGGATAGTTTACAAGGTGATTACACACTTTGGAACTCAAGGCAGACAACAGATAGTTATAGTAAAACAATAACAATCTTTATTGGAAGGAAAATAACACAAAGGAATAGGCAAAAATATAGCTAGCACACTAACATTTGAGCAGATAGGAAAATAAAGGGGGAAAAGAGTTGCAGTAGGTATATTTACCAGTCCTGGAGAGCAGAGAGATCAGAAAGCAACACGACCAGCCAGCAGTATGAAGGGTGTTCTGAATGGAACCAAATCTGCCAAAGTTTTTATAGGTTTGTGGGGGATCATACTGAGCTCGTGACGGAGACATGATAGGGGTGTGCTGGGTACTGAAAGTATTAGAGAAGTTAGCTTTTCTTGATTTCTTGCTGCAAGATCTTAGAGGCTGTGATGTTTTTGATATCTTATTGAAGTATTTCAGAAACCTCCATATATTTTACCAAGGTCTGATTGCTTGTGTGCAGATGACCTTGAGGACCCACAGGTCTGAGCACTGCCAGCTTGCCCAGGAAGTAGCGACTCAGAAGGACCCATGCTTGGGTCTTTGACACACTGATATATATGCATGCATGCGTACACACATGCTCACACACACATCCAGGCATGCTGTCAGTCACTCTAACACTTTTCCTGTATGATTTCTTCTATTCTGCACACTTAATGGTGCAGTTTTGCCTAATTTATTTGGGCATTGCTACACAGGAAACAATGCAAAGCAGAACCCCCTTTCTGGGGATAGTTGGAACTTCAGAAGCAGGCTTATGCCCAACCCCCAGAAATCTACTGCCTCCCACGTTTTGCTTTTTTGCAACCATGAGGTCCAGAAACGTAATTCTTTAAAAAAAATGAAAATCGAGAGGCTCTTGAAGCAAAAGCATATGTTTCGTACTCCATGTTTCCTTTGATGCTCCTGCAGAACAGCAGATCCGATCAGTCAGATTCTTTTGACCCATTGTGTCCACCAAATACTTACAGAGGTTGAGTCTTGTGCCTGAAAAGCTCTTTTGTTTAAGAAAGTACTTAGCCAGCTGAGGAACAGAATTGAAAGGCAAGTCAGAGAACCGTTGCTATGACAGTATGCACTACCTATTTACATGGTTCTGGTTTTTCAGACATAAGCCCATTCGTATTTGCTCAGCAATAAGGCCATTCTCTCTCCTCCCCCCTCCATAAAATTCTTTCCATTCCTGATAATAAAAATTAAAACTAACTTCCGAAACACACCGACTAGGGAGTAACTTCCACTGAAGTAAATGCTTACAGTTGCACTGTTGATCATTCCTACAGTGAATTATTCTAGTTTCTTCTGTCTTCATATGTTTACATATAAAGATGTTGTTGAACAGATTGGTCAGACGTTGGATCTGGAAGTACATAGAGCGAGTTGCAGAAGTCTAGTCTGGAGGTGACCGTGTCATGGATCATTATGGCTAGGTGTTCTGAGGCCAAGTAGGGTGCTAGTAGCTTGGCTTGGTGTAGGTGGAAAAAGGCCTGCTGCGCTACTCGCTGTGCCTCCATGGAGAGGGAGACATCAAGGATCGCACCCAAGATTCAGGTGGAGTGAGCTACAGACAGCTGCACTTCGTCCAGGTTGGGTAGGCACCCTGCTTTGTCACTTCCTATCCAGTTACAGGACCTCAGTCTTTGAAGGGCTGAGCTTCAGACAATTCTGCTTGAGCCACCTCACCACTGCTTCCAGGCATCTGGCTAAGGATTCTGGGAGAGAATCAGGGTGTCCATCCATCAGGAGGAAGAGCTGGGTGTCATCTTCAAACTGGTGGCAACCCAGCCCGAACTTCTGTACCAGCTGAGCAAGAGGGCGCATGAAGATGTTAAATAAGAGAGGAGAGAGGACTGCTCCCTGTGGGACTCCACATGTGAGCTGATTATGGCTAGGTACTCTCTCTCCTATTGCTACCCTCTGTCCTCAACAACAAACAAGCAAATAACCCGCTGTGTCCTCAGACTGCCCTGTCCCAGTTCACAGAAGCTAAGTAGGGTTTCCTCTGGCTAGTATTTGGAGGGAAGATCTATAGAAATTTTGAAAACATGGTTATAACCAGTTTGCATTCTGGCATCTTTAAACGTATTTGATTTGGGTGATTCTACCAACAGCCCAAATGAAAGTCTATTTGGTTTTGTGATGTCTATTTGGTTTTCTACATGTCGCTTTTTCACCAGCATCTTCATCTTCTCAGCTCCTAGCCTGGAAGTTGGTAATGCTAAATCGGCCCTTGGGCTAGTTGCTGTAGGGTCCTCCAATGTGCAGCAGAAATTTTTCAGACTATGCAGAGAAGGAAAGAAGGCCTCATTTGATGCTGTTTCTCCCATTTGCGTAAGTTTGGATCCAATCTCCCGGTTAGCCGTAGTTGCTTTCAAGACTCTCAAAACGCTTTCCAAAATAGGCGGGGAAACCCACAAGAACCCTTTGCTATTTCTACAGGAAACAAGATCTGCTATAAACATCCAAACAAAGAGGCTTATCCTGCCAAGGAGTAACCTTGAACAATGTAGCAGTGATCCATTAAACTATACAAGACGGGCTTGTCAGTCACACACACTTAACATGGCTAATTTCACCACAGGAAAGCTCTTCTCCTTGTGCATTAAGTGGCATTCTGCACGGTGATAATGGCCAAAGGCAACACACCCAGGCAGGCAAGAAATCTATCAAGAGGGATATCGAAGAACGTCCATTTAAGTAGCTCGCTACCGTTATTATCAGAAACGTTATTACTTTAAGTTACCCCTCGACACAACTGCATCACACAAAACATCCCAGTGAATTGAAAAACCAAGCAAACTGAACGGAAGGCATGCGTGCAGCAGAGCAAGGTTCTGGAATGCGTTGTATCTCTTCAGATCGCTGGTGGAGAGGGTCAGGTTTTGTCATGTTCCCTGATGTGAAAAGCATCCTGCTAATAGGAAATTCAGCACGCAGCAAGAAGTGGGCTAGCTAGACCCTTGTTCCCCGATGAGCTACAAATGCATTCTGAATAGGTACAACAGCTTTCATTTGGGCCTCGCTGTCTCCGAGGGAGGCACCTTGTGGTGTTTGGCATTTTCCCACCGGTGTTTGAATCTGAAACATGAAACTGTACCTGTAGCATGTGGACATGGAGCCTTTTGACGCATTTGGTGGACGTCAAACAAGCTGATGTAGAAGGGGACTGCGACGTAGCAAGCCCTGCCTCTGACCTATATGCATTTAGTATATCCATTGTACACACACAAACATGCGTGTATGTATGCAAGTATTCTTTTAAACATAAATAGCCTAGACTAGTCTGAGCTTATCGACATGTGGATGCTAAGCAGGGTGGGCTGTGATCGGTAGTTAGACGGGACCGGGAGACTAGGGCTAGTATAGATTCAAATGAGTAGCCGTGTTGGTCTGAAGTAGCACAATAAAATCAGCGTGCAGTAGCACCCTTAAGACCAACAAAGATTTATTCAAGGCATGAGCTTTCGAGTGTGAGCACCCTTTGTCAGACAGGGCTAGTATGTAGAGGAAAGCAGTAGTAAACCAGCAGCTTGGTGTAGTGATTGAGAGTGGCGTAGAGTTGAGGTTGTTTCCCTACTGCTCCACCAGATGGGTGATCTTGGGCCAGTCACAGTACTCTCTAAGCCTTACCTAACGCCCAGGTGGGGAGAGGAAGGGAAGTGATTTTGAGATTCCTTTGGGTAGTAGAACGAGCCTCTTGTGGCACAGAGTGGTAAGGCAGCAGACATGCAGTCTGAAAGCTCTGCCCATGAGGCTGGGAGTTCAATCCCAGCAGCCGACTCAAGGTTGACTCAGCCTTCCATCCTTCCGAGGTTGGTAAAATGAGCACCCAGCTTGCTGGGGGGTAAACGGTTATGACTGGGGAAGGCACTGGCAAACCACCCTGTATTGAGTCTGCCATGAAAACGCTAGCAGGCATCACCCCAAGGGTCAGACATGACCTAGTGCTTGCACAGGGAATACCTTTACCTTTTACCTTTTGGATAGTAGAAAGCAGGGTACAAAACCCAATTCCTTCTCCTCCTTCTTCTGTTGCCCATGAGGGGTCACCATAATTCAGTTGTGACTTGATGACCTTCTAGTTGTAGTAGTTGGTGCTGTTGTGGTGTTGGAAATAGTCTTAGTCTTCCAGGCTATGCCCAAGGCAGATCACAACTTGTATCATTAAGACCAGATGTGACAGACAGCGCTTTAAAAGCACTCCATTCTTCACTGCTGGTTTCATAGATGCGTTTATATTGCGTGTGTATGTTATATGGAGGGCTTTATGTCCAATTTATTTTATATGGCAAGGATATGTACAACTTTCCTACTTTGCACATATGATAGACATATAATGTTTCCTCTGGGTTTTGTACCTCACTTTTTACTATCCAAATGTGTCTCAAAGCAGCTGACAATTGTCTTCCCTTCCCAGAGGGAACTGTGACTGGCCCAAGGTCACCCAGCTGGCTGAATGGGGAACAGGGGTGGGGAATCAAGCCCGGTGCTTCAGATTATAAACCACTGCTCTTATTAATTAATTAACTAATTTGTATACTGCCGCATTTCCTAGGAACCCGTGGCGGTTCATGGAATATAACATCAAAATACAATAACCCCCCTCCCCGTAAAACCCCAATTTACAATAAACAGCTGGTGGTCAAAACATATTTCAATAATCTATCTAACCCCGCCTTGTTCAGACAGAGGCGGAGTCTTCTTCTGCTAGTTTAGGAGTGAGTAGGTGCAGATTGGTGCAGGGGTCCTTAATCGTTACACCACGCTGGCTCTCTGTCTCATCTGTCTAATCCCCTTTTAGAGTCTGCTAAAGAAACAGATGTCACCTCACAGTAGTTTATTCGATGAATTAATCATGCAACAGGGGAGAGAAACTGAAACTAAGGCATTCCAGGAAGGCATGCACGATTCCATACTTGTAACTTCTAATACAGATTAATACAGAGCACAATGCATGTAAATGGGGGAGTAGGGATCAAAGGATCCTTCCTTTGATAGATTCTTGGAAAATATCAAGTGGACACAGAGATTTTCTGTTTTACTACTAAGCATGGCTGGAGGGGGGCTGGGGTGTCAGCTCTGGGTTGGGAAATACCTGGAGATTAATAGAAGATCAGGATACCCAGATTCTGGGCTCCTCTAACGACATTGTATGTTTTCCCTGCTTCTGGGATATTCCCTTAACATACAAATCCATGCCCATGTGTCTCCAAATTTTGGAGACACACCAGTTAAGAAGAGCATTTCTAGTAGCTCGCTTAAACATCTTTCCCTCAATTGTCACCCAAGGTAGATTTTTGAAGATCCCTCCTCAGGAGAGATACTGTTTACATGGATGTCGTGCCCCTGACACGTTGCACCATATACTTCTGGTGTGTCTTAAGTTTGAAGTATATCGCCGCCCGTTAGCTAATTATCTGACAAAATTTAAATTCAGCTGTGTTAATGAGAAACATTGGATTAAAATGATACTAAATGTGAGGGACTCAGCAACTATTATAAAAGTAGCAACATTTTTACTGGCAATTTTAAATGAAAATCTTTTACGATACCTTTTACACATCTGGAACTGTTTGAAATTTTCGTTTTATGCTTTGCAATTTCATGCCAATTAAGGTACTCTGTCTGTACCTGGAGATTTTGAGGATAGAGCCTGAGGATGGTGGGTTGGGGAGGGGCTTCAGTGGGGGTATAACAGCACAGCATTTGCCTCCCACAGCAGCCATTTTCTCCAGGCGGACAGATCTCTGTTGCCCAGAGACCAGTTATAACTCCAGCCACTACCTGGAGGCTGGCAACTTAGGGAGACAAACACAGAAGAATGGAGAGTTGGAGAGAGAAATGAAGGCATGCCAGGTTGGTTGATGAGCTCAGGAACAGTTCAGGATAGGAAAATATTTCCCTCAGCCTGTAACTTTAAACATTTGCAACCACGGAGAGCTTCCTAAAATAAAAAAAATCTTCAGGCAGCTTACAACTTCAGGAGGTCAGAAGGGTTTGCCCACATACACTGGCTGCAGTGTGAATCTGCATTAAAAGAAAAGAAACCCCTCCATGATTCTAGCCTTACTAAGCCATCCAGCTGGCTTGGGGCCCCAGAATTTCATACCCCCAGCTTCCTCCTCCCTCATAAGCCCTTTCTCCTAGGATAAGCAGGATGGCCTTCACTGGAATAACAGCAGTAGAGTATCTTTGCTGAAGCAGGTTGTTCATAATACTGCCAAAGGAGGATTCCAAGGCCTAGGAAGGAAGGTGGCCAAAATATCTTGGTGGATATTAAGCACCACTGCCCATCTCCTTATTCTTGTTCATTTGTTATCCCCCCTTTCTCTACCGACTCAGGGCAAGTTACATAACCCGATGTGGCAGAATAAAAATAGACAATGCAAAAATATAATCTCGAATAAATCATAAAAATGTTAATAATTGAAACGGTCCTGCCTTTTGAAGCCTATCTCTTTCAGCAACAGAATGGAGGAAGGGCAGGAAGATTGTAACAGCCCGAGATGGGTAGGTGGGCTTTTGATAGGGAGAGTTTTATTTACTGGTGTTTATTGGGCCTCAACCACAGGCCTAGTGGAACAGCTCCATTTTAGAAACCCTCTGGAACTGTTCAAAGTTCCACAGGGCTCTGATCTTGCTTGGGAGCACGTTCCGTCAGTCTCAGCCTGGTGGAAAGCTCTACCACAGGGGTAGTCAACCTGTGGTCCTCCAGATGTTCATGGACTACAATTCCCATAAGCAAACGCTGCAAATGCTAGCAGGGGCTCGTGGGAATTGTAGTCCATGAACATCTGGAGGACCACAGGTTGACTGCCCCTGCTCTACCATGTCTGCGGGACCTTCGTCAATTCTGCAGGGGTTTACAAGACCAAGCTGTTCCCCCGAGCCTCTGGTTGAGGCCAGAAGTAACATCTCATTCTACTGGCCTATGTGCCCAACCCCCACCAAGCTGAGACTTAATTTCTGAATGATCCCCTCTCTCTCACCCCCGCAGAGACAACCTTATGGTTGATTTTAATACTTAATGTTTATTGCTAACTTTTTAATGTATAAGATTTTTATGAAATTGTTTTATACTATAACATTTAATCTGCCCTGAGTTCCCAAAGATAGGGCAGACCATAACCCCCCCCCCCAAATAAAAACTATATTGTCTATGCATGTTTATGTGGAGGTTTTATATGCGATTTATATGGTAATGATGATAGGCACAACGTTCCTAATTTCCACAGATAATATACACATAGTGTATCATGCAACTTTTGTATACACCCAAGCACTATAGAATAATGCATACGTTTTAAGATAGGGGGAGAGAAATGGTACAAGGAAGGAAGCAGAAAATGGGACAAAATAAAAGAATTGCTGCCCCAATTTGCACAAATAGAAACATGTAATTCCCGGAATGAAACAACAGGGAAGAGAAGTTCAACATCATTCTTATTACTGAAATAGTGTGCATGATGTGCCCTGAATGCTCCAAAGTAGTATAGAAATGCAAAATATATAGCAAAGTAGTATATAGATGCAAAACGTATCACTTCCCACTCCGATTCACATTGCCCCCTTTCTGTTCTCATTATCTACATCAGGGGTAGTCAAACTGCAGCCCTCCATTTGCTGGCAGGGGGCTCCTGGGAATTGTAGTCCATGGACATCTGGAGGGCTGCAGTTTGACTACCCCTGATCTACATAATGCACATCTTGCTTTCTTAAGGCCAGGCAGTTAGAGTCACAACCCAGATCAAACCACTTAACCATGCAGACACCTGTCTAACGAAAAAGGTTGCTATTCACCCTTTGCTTTAATGTAGCTTTGTTTTGCTTTCCATTCTGTAGCCTAGCAACCTTTGGTACACTTTGCAAGAGATGGTACAAATAAATGCCAACCCCCCAAAAGGATTTGCTTGCTAGGGGATGATTATATAAAGGGATCATGGATATTAAGGATCTATCATCACTTGGACTTAAATTTGCATACAGCAGAATGAGGTAATAGTACATTACAGCTATTATTTAACTATATATAGCCCATTTTTCTCCCCACTAGGGAGCCAAAGTGGCTTCCCTGTCTCCATCTATGCTCACCATGACAACCCTGAGAGGTTAAGTCAGGCTTGGAATGTATGACTGGCCCAAGGTCATTTAGTGGGCTTCCATGACAGGTGCCTGGAGATCCCCCCAAATTACTGGTCTCCACTGTTGCGTCCAGAGCCAGCTTGGTGTAGTGGTTAGGAGGGCTGACTTCTAATCTGGTGAGTTGGGTTCGATTCCGCACTTCCCCACATGCAGCCAGCTGGGTGACCTTGGGCCCTTCTCAGCACTGAGAAAGCTGTTCTGACCAAGCAGTAATATCAGGCCACTCTGAGCCTCACCTCCCTCACAAGGTGTCTGTTGTGGAGAGAGGAAGGGAAGGTGAATGTAAGCCACTTTGGGACTCCTCCAGGTAGAGAAAAGCGGCATATAAGAACCAACTCTTCTTCTTCAGTAATATCAGGGCTCTCTCAGCTTCTCCTCCCTCACAGGGTGTCTGTTGTGGGGAGAGGAAGGGAAGGCAAATGTAAGCCACTTTGAGACTCCTCTGGGTAAAGAAAAGTGGCATATAAGTACCAACTCTTCTTCTTCTTCTGCCAAGGGCTGAATTAACCCTGCACTGTAATCAGCCAATACTCGGCTTGATCCTGACTGTCAGATCCAGTCAGTTTAAAATTAAACTGACCAATAGCACACACTGGCAGGAAGATCTATTGCACTGCATTTTAAGTCGGGGCTGTTGATGGGTTTCCCCAGTTCAGTTTTGCTTCTCTGTACCATCATGCTGGGGTCACAGTAAGGAGCTGAAATGAACTCCCAGTGTCCTGGTCTCTGAATGAACAGATTTAACAAGAGCGCAGACATCAGTACCTCTGGAGAAAATGGCCTGCAATGGAGGGTCAACTCTGTGGCATTATACCCTGCTGAATTCCCCCCCCCCCAAAACAAAATCTCCAGGAATCTCCCAATTTGGTGTTGGTCCCCAAGATCACAATCCAACACTGTAACAATTGTGTTAGCACTTGGGTGAATGAACACCAGATATCACAAAATGTCATAGTCCCATTGTATATGGCACTGGTCAGACCACACCTGGAGTACTGTGTGCAGTTCTGGAGGCCTCACTTCAAGAAGGACGTAGATAAAATTGAAAGGGTACAGAGGAGAGCGACGAGGATTATCTGGGGCCAAGGGACCAAGCCCTATGAAGATAGGTTGAGGGACTTGGGAATGTTCAGCCTGGAGAAAAGGAGGTTGAGAGGGGACATGATAGCCCTCTTTAAGTATTTGAAAGGTTGTCACTTGGAGGAGGGCAGGATGCTGTTTCCGTTGGCTGCAGAGGAAAGGACGCACAGTAATGGGTTTAAACTACAAGTACAACGATATAGGCTAGATATCAGGACAAAAAAATTCACAGTCAGTAGTTCAGCAGTGGATGCTTTAGGATGCTTTGGGCTAATCCTGCGTTGAGCAGGGGGTTGTACTAGATGGCCTCTGTGGCCCCTTCCAACTCTATGATTCTATGTCTCACCTCCCCACCTAAAGGCCCCCTCCCCACTTAAAATATAATTGTCAAAGCCAGGAGATTTACAGGAAGCCAGTCTGATGGTTGTCAACTTATTCAAAACTTCCTGGGTGGCAAAGCAGTTATTGTTCAGCAATACAATACAAATTGTATTGCCAGGCTGTACAAGAAGCAGAATCAGGAAGAATTTTTATATCCTGGTTTTCACTACCCAAAGGAATCTTGAAGAGGCTTACAATTGCCTTCCCATCCTCTCCCCACCTACCACTCTCCTTGTGAGGTAGGTGGGGCTGAGAGAGCTCTGATAGGTTCTGTGAGAACAGCTCTATCAGGGCTATGATGAGCTCAAGGTCACCCAGCTGGTTGCATGGGGAGGAGCCGGGAATCAAACCCGTTTCACCAGATTAGAAGCGGCTGCTCTTAACCACTATGCCAACCTGAAAAGGAGCCTTTATGTCAAAATCCCTGGCAAAGCAGCAGCTATGGCTGTTCCAAGCCTTGCCTCCTTTCATCTTTTCCAAACTCTCCGCTCTATTTTCTCCTATTAAAGATATGGGGAGGGGGGGTATTCAAAAGGACCAAGAGAAAACCAGGGAGGAGTTGCTGCAATTATCCTGTTTCCTGCTTTATTTATACACTGAAATGTAATTACTTCAACCAGGTTGCAGTCTGGCGACTAGGAGAAAGAATGCAGAAGTGAGCAGTGACTCACAACAGCTCTTCCCCTGCCACAAATTTTGCTAGTCTTTAAGGTGCTCCTAGGACTCTTGCTCTTTTTCTGCTGCTACAGACAGACAGACAGACAGGCTGCCCATCTCAGTTTTCTACCAGCAACATTTTCTACCAGCGGCTGGTGTGTTTCTGACCCCTACAAATGACATGTTTTGACCTTTAAAACCCTCAGCAGCTTAAATCCCGAGCACCTCGAGGCTGAAAGACCATTTTTATGAAGCAACCTCAGTATACTTCAGTATGTAAAGATATGCTCTATGAGCACACAGCCGAACGCCCAGAGGATTATCCAAGGGAGCTCAGATGCAAGAACTTGTATTCACAGTTGAAGCTTCTCATGGAATGGAGCAAACTGAGACCTCATAATTGCTCAGATCTAATTGATATTAAAGGAGCAGCTGAATGGACCAGTTTAAAGGCTGGCAATTTTACTTATATCCAGCCATCTAAATAAATAAATGCAATTATTTCCCTGGAGTTGCCAATTGTCTGGCATAGTCTTTTTCAACCTTTTGCTTGTGGAGGGACCCCTGAAATGTTTTTCAGGCTACAAGGAACCTCCGAATTGCTGACCCGCCCCTTCAAAGAAGTGGGCGTGGAAGAGAGATGCTGGCCAATCAATCAGTGGATCATTTGCCTCTTTTCCATTGTGGAGAAAGAGAATAGGCCTGTAGAGGGGAAGTGGGCGCCAGTGACGTCTAATGAAGTCAGCAGCCATCTGAACTTCTGGGAAAGGCCACATAAACCCTGGGCAGATCTGTGTAACCATAGGATTCCCCAAAATCCTGGTTCAGAATCCCTGGTCTGGAGAGAAAATGCCCTGACTTTGTAAAAGAGGCTTAATATATCAGGTGATGTTGTTTAGTTCAACAGTGGAATAGTCTGCCTAAGGAGGTGGTGAGCTCCCCCTCACTGGCAGTCTTCAAGCAAAGGTTGGATACACACTTTTCTTGGATGCTTTAGGATGCTCTGGGCTGATCCTGCGCTGAGCAGGGGGTTGGACTAGATGGCCTGTATGGCCCCTTCCAACTCTATGATTCTATGATTCTATGATTTCTCTACATGCTATGACATGCTTCTGGTGCCCAGGGGTTTGCCTACCTTGGATCGCTGTGTATTCAGGGGAGAATGGAAGTCATAGTATGAGCATTAATGGGCACGGGGAGGGGAAAGCTCCATACATAAGCAGAAGTAAAAGAATAAGTAGAAGTAATGGAAGGACACTTGGCCATTTAAGCATCGAAAGTTTTCTTCTCTGCATTCCCCTTTTCTCCTCCAGCTTTTTGGTACTTCGGAAACAGAGGTTGTCATGACAACTTAACAGATGTTTACAGTTATCGTGGTCTTGTTATTTCTCTTTCTTCCAGGCAGCATCACCATTTCGCTGGCTTTTGAGATTCGCCGGGGTAGATGAGTGTTCTCTGTGGAAGCGGAACATTTCACAAAGCATATGATAAATGGGGCTCGTAGAGAGAACTTTTCTTTATGCTGTTGTTTTCAAGGGAACTTTGTGGGAAAGTAGAGTTGCCAAGTGCCTGGAGGGGGGGGGAAGAGCTTTCCCTTTAACAGGCACCTTTTGGGGATGCTCTTTACCTCCATACCATGAAAAGTTTCAGTGGCCCATTTCCCACCGTCAAGCCTCTGCTAAAGGAACAGGACATTTTTAACCAGGCTCGTTGATATCCCTATGGGAGGGAGAGTCTTTCTGAGGCAGCCGTAGGAAATTTGGAATGAGAAATGAAACACGCTGCTCTGCACCTGTTAATGCAAACATTGTCCTCCTGTGGAGTTCTTAGGAACAACTGAATCTGCTGCATACCAAGTCAGATCTACCTGATCACTGTCCACTCCAGGGGTTCCCAACCATTATGCAAGAGCTTACCTGGGGTTACATGGCCTGTCCAAGAAGTTTGGATGGCCACTGACATCACTGGAGGCCCACCTCCCCAGTTGCTCTGCAGACTTCGTCTCATTCTCCACAATGGAAATGGTGATTGATTGATTGATTGGCTAGCTCTTGCATCGTACTTATTGTAAGATTTGTAGATCTGCCTCTTCTTCAGAGTCAGACAGGGTTTCAGCTGGCTGGCCCCTGACACCAGTAGCTTCTTCAGCCCTGGCTACAGCCTGGTGGGATGAGTTCCTGCCAGAGCTCCCAAAGTCTTGAAGGGGTGGCATAGATGGATAGATGGATGGATGGACGGACAGACAGAAAGACAGACGCATGGTTAGTAGATGATAGAGGTAGATGATAGATAATAGAGGATGGATGGACGGATGGATGATAGTCAGAAAACAGATAGGTTGGCCTACTCTGACTGGCAGGAGATGATCACTAGGGCCTCAAGCAGAGAAAGGCCTTCACAAGCGCCTCTTATAATTCTTTTTGTAAACCATAAAAGGAGTTAGTTTTTGTACTCTGCTTTTCATTGCCCAAAGGAGTCTCAAAGCAGCTGACAATTGGCCTCCCTTCCTCTCGCCACCATAGACACCCTGTGAAGTAGGTGGGGCCGAGAGAATCCTGAGAGTCCAAAGGATTGGACCTGGATCCTTCTGCGGCTGATAATGCATCTTCCCAATCACTGGCTCCTGGCCCCTCTGCCACCAGCTGATAACTCCAGTGAACAGGAGTAACCAGAGTCCAGCTTTTTTCTTTCTTTTTTTTACGTTTGCAGACAAGTGTGTTCAAGTGTTCCCAGCAGCAATATTGCAACTGTGTGGGAACAGGGCCCATTCCGCACACATAGGATAATACACTTTCAATGTGCTTTGGCAGCTGGATTTTCCTGTGCAGAACAGGAAAATCTACTTCAACAGTGCATTGAAAGTGCATTATCTATTGTGTGCAGAATAGGCCCTGCTTCTGAAAAAAGAAAGGAGACTCCACAGGAGCTCAGAATGGCAGAGCAAGAGGAGGAGGTTGTCCCCACCAGCAGTTTTCTCGAGCAAAACCACACACATGGGAGGAGGGGAAGAGTTTTTCACTGATTTTTCTGCTCCATGTGGAGTTGCTCTGCACATGGAGCAGACAAATCAATGCTATAACTCCCCACAGAGGTATGGGTTTTGCTCAAGAAGACTGCTTGGAGCCCATTTAGGTTTTCTCCCTCTCTTTTTAAGAAGCAGTTCCACACAACTGCTATGTGGCTGCAGGAAATGCTTGAAGAGCCTTGTAGGTAAGTGCCAAAAAAAAAGTCCAATTTGCCTCTAGGGCATTCTTTGGGGGAGGGGGTCATATACAGCAGAATTGAACTTCAATATATTTTACAAGCGATTTTATTCAAGATGCACATTGTTGTGATTGGAACTTTAAAAAACAAAAACAAACAAACAAACAAAAAGGATTGTTTTTTATACCCTGCTTTTCTCAACCAGAAATAGTCTCAAAGCCTTCCGTTCCTCTCCCCACAACAGGCACCCTATGAGGTAGGTGAAGCTGAGAAAGCCCTGGCAGAACTTCTCCACGAGAATGGCTCTAACAGGACTGTGACAGGCTCAAGGTCACCCAGCTGGCTGCATGTGGAGAAGGAGTGGGGAATCAAACCGGGCTCGCCAGATTAGAAGCCGCAGCTCTTACCCACCACACTATGCTGGCAAAGGAGACAAAAAAGAAGGAGGGAAAGCAAAAATGAAAGCAACAAAAGACAGGGGGGGAAAGAATGAAAACCTAGCACACATTAAAAAGGACAAAAAAATACACCCCAAAAGAAAAGGGAACGAAAGGATTTTGATATTTTAATTTATTCAAACGATAGTTGTGCCAATAATATGTTTTTAAAAAATCCATTCATCTTTATATTCGCCTTAGTCATAATAATTTTTCCCCTGGCAGACAATATTGATACCTCTGGAGATTACTTCCAGCGGAGTGTGCCTTCAGACAAAATCTTCAGGCAGGGCTGTGTAAAGCAGCCATCGATCAACCTGTGTTTTTTTTTTCATGGCCCTGCCAAACATGGACGGCTGCCTTGAAAGTTACTTTTAGCGGCACAACAATGGTGGACACCTCCCAGGTGACCTCGGTTTTGAGGAGCACCATGGAAACCAGCATGACTTCTGTTTTCAGAAGAAGTCACTGTTGTTGGAGGGAGGCTTGGTACAGATTCCTCCTGTCAGCCTTCCAGGGCTACTGAGCAGCGTTGGGGAAAGTCGTAACGCAGTCATGCAGCTAAAGACAATGTTGGAAGGGACCTTTAGACGCTTCTCTGGTTATGCAAAATGGTTACAGGGTCGATCTACATGAATGTTTGGTTCTGCAGCCTTTGAAAATTCCGTCGAGCACCTTAGAGCAGGGGTAGTCAACCTGTGGTCCTCCAGATGTCCATGGACTACAATTCCCATGAGCCCCTGCCAGCAAACGCTGGCAGGGGCTCATGGGAATTGTAGTCCATGGACATCTGGAGGACCACAGGTTGACTACCCCTGCCTTAGAGTCACCACAGGAGCATTTCCAGTCACAGAAACAGCCCTGATGTGAGGCCTATTTTTTCCTTCCTGTCCGCCATGTTCAACATTCCCTCATAAACACAGACATTGCTGTAGTGAATCTGGGGACTGAGGGGCAAGTTATCCTCAGCAAATCCTCCCTGAATTTTCCATGGTTTTTCTCCAAGATACCTCTGTGCCAAGAAATAAATAACGTCATCTCATTGTTGCCAAGTTTCTTTGAACAGCCAGAAGCGTCATCCACAATGCTATCCTAAGCAGACTGACACTTTTCCAAGTCCATCGGTGCTAATGAGCTTAGGAGGAGGTGAATCGTTTTAGGACGGCACAGTTAGTAAACTGAAATGGAAAATGGACCGCTGTGGAAAGCCCCCCCTGTCTGTCCTAAACCCAGTGGCCTCCACAGCCTCTGAGGAAACGGTGATCAATCACACACTCATTTCACTGCAGGCAAGATGGGATCATCAAACACATCTCTGTTTCCCTCTCTCATCTGCTTCATGGTTCATTTGCTTTATATTTCAAATAAATGACACCTGTCATATATACAGGTAAAAGTTGGGAGGTGGGCCAAGCTTGATGTCCTTCCACTTCCCTGGGCCTCAGAAATTTAAGATGCTGCCTGTCCCCAGGAATGCTTTGAGGATTTTCTCAAGTAAACAGAGTATATCATGCAGAACAAACTGGGCTGGGTTGTGCCAGCCTTTTCATCAGTGAAAAAGGAAGACGGGATGGCGTTTAAGAACCATGGGACCAACACGGACAAAAGCCATAAGAAGGGGAACTGAGCAAAACTGAGAAGGAAAAGGTGGCTGGGTCCAACCCACTGGAATGAATGAGGCCTACCCGGCCCTAGATCTGACTTGGAGCTACTCCAGGTTCTGAAACGTTTAATGAAACATTGAATCACCGGATATGAAACAATCAGGATCTGTATTTGTAGACATGCAGTGCAGAGAGACTTATTTTAAATGGAAAGAACAGTAGAGAGGGAAATGTGCTTAGCTTATTTGGATCGGCTGTTTCTCCCAGATGCAGCTCCCAGATGTCTGAGGGCCACAGCTAGGATAAAGGTGGTCAAGGGGAAGGGAATACAAAAGACAAACAGAAGGCAGAAGAATGGCTAAGCATCCGGCACAATAAGAAACTGTGTAGAGAACATACTCATCAATGCAACTTGTTGTGAGAAACTTTGATTTCTAAATTATTATTATCGTTTGTTTGTTTGTTCAAGGCGGGTTTGCTCGAGGTGGGTTACAATCACATAAAATACCCCAAAGGCCCCTAAAACAGTAAAACTAATACAGATAAAAAGGCCTATCAGAGCAAAACGTTGCGGCAAAAAAACCTCATCCCAAACCAATCCCACACCCCATCTAAAAAGGAGGTGGAGGGGTGCTGATGGAGCTCGCTACTGCCATTTTATGAAGGGGGGGGGGATGATCTCCTTGCTGCCCAGCCTCAACCGTAGACCTGGCAGAAGAGCTCCATGTTGCAGGCTCTGCAGAATGCTGGAAGTTCCCACAGGGCCCGCAGCTCTTCCAGGAGCTCATTCCACCAGGTCAGGGCCAGGACCAAAAAGATCCTGGCCCTGGTTGAGGCAAACTTCCCTGGGGCTGGGGACGACCAAAAGACCCTGGCAAACTTCCCTGGGGCTGGGGACGACCAAAAGGTTAGCACCTGCAGAGCATAAAGCCCTGTGGGGTCATTGTTTCAGTAGTAGTACTAGAAGAAGAGTTGGTTCTTCTATCCTACTTTTCTCTACCAGGAGTCTCAGCGGGTTTCAATTGCCTCCCCTTCCTCTCCCCACAACAGACACCCTGTGCGGTTGGTGAGGCTGAGAGAGCACTGACAGTACTGCTCTGTGAGAACAGCGCTATCAGGGCTGTGATGAGCCCAAGCTCACCCAGCTGGCTGCATATGGAGGAGCAGGGAATCAGACCCAGCTCTCCAGATTACACCCTGCCGCTCCTAATCACCATACCACGCTGGCTCTCAACCAAGTGGGCCCTCATGGAGAGGAAAGGAGAGTAGAAGTCTCTAAAGTAAAATCTCTACATTAATAAAATTCAAGGTATCTTTATGATCTGTCGTGTTTCCAAGTGCAGCTGCTGCTCACCCCTTTTGGGTTGCATGGGAGAGCTCAACCTCAAGCCCGCTAGTCCCAAATGCCTTGACTTTGAAATTTCCCATGCCAGCCAAAAGAGAGCAGCAGCAACTATATCTGGAAAGACCACATAGGCTCTAAGTCAGGGGTAGTCAAACTGTGGCCCTCCAGATGTCCATGGACTACAATTCCCAGGAGCCCCTGCCAGCGAATGCTGGCAGGGGGCTCCTGGGAATTGTAGTCCATGGACATCTGGAGGGCCGCAGTTTGACTACCCCTGCTCTAAGTCATCGCCTGGCTCTTCCAACCTGCTCCTGCAAAAAATTGCTCCCTTGTCAATGTGCCAGATTTCCAGGCAGTTTGTCTGATTTACCAGCACTGGAGAGATGAAACCACAGCAGCATTCAGGTGCTTGATGTGGCTGATGCATTGTGACAGCTGGACTTTGTCAAGGCAACATACTTTGATCTCTGCCTTCTCCCTCCTCTTTCCAGGGCCAGACAGTAATGCTAAGCAGAGGGTTGGGATGATTTTACATCCCAATGGAACTCAGTCAGATGGATACCAGGAGCCTGTGTTTTTTTTTTTAAATGTTCAATGTAATAGAGTCAGCTGCCATTCATTTCTGAGGTTAGTTAACTGCAGTTTGGAGATGGACAGGACAAGGATGTGGCAATAGCGAAGTGTGTTTGTTTCCTGTCGGTGGGCATCTTGATTCAGTTGGGAGATGAGTTAGGAAGGAAAGAGTGGGCAGCCAGGAAAGACGAGAAGGACCTGGAGAGAGGAAGGAAAGAAAAATGGAGCAAAGGGAGCTGAAGGGAGGAAAGGAAGGATGGGAGGGGAGGGGAAGGTGGTGGAGAGGGGCACTAAGGCAAGTAGGTGGGAGATAAGAACTGAATCATAGAATCATAGAGTTAGGAGGGTCCCTAAAGGCCATCTAGTCCAACCCCCTGCTTAATGCAGGATCATCCTAAAGTATCCTGGATAAGTATCTGTCCAGCTGCTGCTTGAAGATCGCCAGTGAGAGGGAGCTCACCACCGCCTGTTCCACTGCTGAACTGTGAAATTATCTTTCCTGATATCTAGCTGCTACTGTTCTACATGTAGTTAAAAATCATTACTCTGATCCCCTCCTCTGCTCCCTGCCCTCGTTCAAGAATCATAGAATCATAGAATCATAGAATCATAGAGTTGGAAGGGGCCATACAGGCCATCTAGTCCAACCCCCTGCTCAACGCAGGATTAGCCCTAAGCATCCTAAAGCATCCAAGAAAAGTGTGTATCCAACCTTTGCTTGAAGACTGCCAGTGAGGGGGAGCTCACCACCTCCTTAGGCAGCCTATTCCACTGCTGAACTACTCTGACTGTGAAAAACTTTTTCCTGATATCTAGCCTATATCGTTGTACTTGAAGTTTAAACCCATTACTGCGTGTCCTTTCCTCTGCAGCCAGCAGAAACAGCATCCTGCCCTCCTCCAAGTGACAACCTTTCAAATACTTAAAGAGGGCTATCATGTCCCCTCTCAACCTCCTTTCAAATAAACCTGGCAACCTTTCAAATAAAGAGAGCAATGATGTTCATAGCACCTTCAAAGACCCCCTTCAAAGCTCTTGTGGACATCCAGGTCTCCATGGACCCATGGTTTAGAATACCTGCTCTAGAATTTCCCCAAAATTGATTTGCTTTAGGATGCTCTGGGCTGATCCTGCATTGAGCAGGGGGTTGGACTAGATGGCCTGTATGGCCCCTTCCAACTCTATGATTCTCTGATTCTATGTATGCATTGTTGGGAATATCGCAACATTCTTTATGACCCCCCTTCCCCATAGGTCTCCTCTAATTTGCTAGCTGGGGGGATGAGAGTCCCCCTGCAAGTTTCCATGGGTATCCTCCTTGTTCTCTCCAATAGCAAAGTGGGTGGTGCCCAAGTTGAGCTGGACAGCTGCACAATGGAGACATCCTACCCCCAAATGCATAAAATCTTAATTTCCCCCAAATGCTCCTATTGAAGTTAAAAATCCCCAGTATGGTATATTCATTAAAAAGGAAGAAAGTATGAGCTTTAGCAGCTTGGAAATCCAACCTGAAACACAAATCTGAGCCAAAGAAAAATTCTGCTTCTCGTCTTGTATGCCAAGACACCCCATATCTGCATTGTTGATGGGGACAAACAGGCTGGTGGCATGAGGCAGGTGTGAGGAGAGAAAGCCAAGCCAGAATTTTCTTTCATTTTTGTTTTCTTATTTTTTCACATTTTCCAAGCACATTATAGGAATTATAATTTCAAGAATGTCAGACACTAAATCATTTCTAATTTGGGGGGGGTAGCTTTTTAAAATGATCTGCTTATTGTCTGATGTCTGTTTTAGGGGCAGCATTTAAGATAGCGATCCCCAACCTGTGGGCCCCGGATGACATGTGGTCCGTCGACTAATTGCAGGTGGGCCGCGAAGGACACCTTCTCCCCCCCCCCCCCGGCCCTTTACAATACACTTTGGGTGTCATTGTCTCCCATCACTCCCAGATGGGACTATCTCGTTGCAGAGAAACAAGCTCAGGGTTCCCATTGATTTGTCATTGTCATGAGTTAAAATTTCCATGAAAGTAAAATGTTCCTTATGTTCATTGTTGTGGCATATCTGTATCTTATTTTGAAGGGATGTTTAAACATTACCATAGCGACCAGAGAGCATTAGGGCAGTGGTTGAGAGTAGAGGGGTAAACTACCCCCCCACCAGGCCTCAGTAAAAGGCGTTGAGTGGTCCCCGGTGAGTGGTCCCCAGCATTAAGTGGTCCCCAGTGATAAAAAGGTTGGGGACCACTGATTTAAGATATTTATGTCCAATGGCTTGTTTTTAAGGACATGTTTTATATTGTTATATCATTTTAACAGTAAGCAGCCTCCAGCAGGACTCTGAGGAGTTGACGCAGAAATAAATAAATAAATAAATAAATAAATAAATAAATAAATAAATAAATAAATAAATAAATAAATAAATAAATAAATAAATAAATAAATAAATAAATAGGGGTGGAAAGGGATAGAAGGGGAATTCCAGGTTCTTTAGGAACTTGGATTTCTTGAGGTGGATCCTCTATTGAGCTCCCATTGACCCCGGTTGGGAAGCCCTGATCTATACATTGTTTTTCTCCTCACAAGGGAGGGGGGGGGCAAATCAGATCACGGCACTGCTCTCTAATCCATTTTTTCACAACACACCCTAGGAAGTAGATTAGGGCCTATTCTGCACACATTGGATAATGCATTTTCAGTGCACTTTAGAAGTAGATTTTCCTCTTCTGCACAGGAAAATCCAGCTGCCAAAGCACATTGAAAGTGCATTATGTGTGCGGAATGGGCCTAGGCTAAGAGACTTTGATTGGCCCAAAGTCACCCAATGGGCATTTATGGCAGACTGGGGATTAGAATCCAGGTCTCCCAAGACCCTAATCTGACACTCTAACCACAACACCACTGACTCTGGTGGCAGGACAAGAAGACTGGCCAGATGGTACATTCGGCTAATTTTGGCTTTAACAATTCTTTCTTGGATGATGCCCATCTTCAGACTGATTTGCATTCATGTAACTGGAGAGTGTGTGTAAAACATCATGTGAATACGATGACTAAGATTCAGCTCTCTTTCTCTGAAGGACAAGCGGATGTTGCCGGCAGAACTCAGCATTTATATATTGAATTTTAATTTGAATAGCCTGGTAATGTAATTGGGCCTGCCCTCTGCTTCCTACAAAATTAGGCCAACGATTAAACGTCCAGAATGAAGAGAATAAATGACCTAAGAAAAATGCAATGAGACTTTCAAATGCAATCTGGTTTCTAGCCAGCCTCCCAAGGGTGATGCAGTGATAGAGAGCTCTGCCCTTTGCTTGTGGTATCAGAGATCATTGCCCATGGAGAATCCAGGTCGACATGAACTTTTCTAGGAAAGCCAGGGTGGTGGCAAGAGTGTCTGAATAGAGTTTGGGGACTCAGGTCTGAATCCCTACTCTGACATGAAACTCACAGAGGGATATTTAGCCTCTCAGCCCAACATACAAGGCTATAAGGGTGAAATCAGGGAGAGGAAAAGAATGCAGTGATCTGCACAGATTCCCCACTTGGGAGAAAAGTAGAGTTTAAATATCTAAATAAATAAAGGGTATAAATACCTAAATCAGTCTTTCTCGACTTTTTTTACCATTGAGTAACCCCTGAAATATTCTTCAGCCTTCAAGAAATCGCAAAAGTGGTGCAATTGTGCAGAATATGGTTGGGAAGCATAACTGTGTACATGCCCACCTGGGGCCCCTTCCCTTCCCACCCCCTCCAGGTCCATCATTGGCAATATTTTGGGGAGGGAATGGGTCAACATGTCTAAATATGGTCATAAAGGTAAAGGTAAAGGTATCCCCTGTGCAAACACCGAGTCATGTCTGACCCTTGGGGTGACGCCCTCTAGCGTTTTCATGGCAGACTCAATACGGGGTGGTTTGCCAGTGCCTTCCCCAGTCATTACCGTTTACCCCCCAGCAGCAAGCTGGGTACTCATTTTACCGACCTCGGAAGGATGGAAGGCTGAGTCAACCTTGAGCCGGCTGCTGGGATCGAACTCCCAGCCTCATGGGCAGAGCTTTCAGACTGCATGTCTGCTGCCTTACCACTCTGCGCCACAAGAGGCTCATATATGGTCATATCACCCAATAAATGTTTAACAAATTTGAAAAATATATTAAAAATTAATTAACTCCCACCCATTCCGGGCCGTCAAGAAACTCCAGGGTTTCACAAAACCCTAGTTGAGAAAGCCTGATCTAAATAAATAAAATAGTAATACATTCCCTTTGGCTTCACACCATTCAATGCCTCAACTAGCCCCTGATTTTAACATTTCTCTCCTTCTCTCTGCCTTGAAAAAATGTCACCTCTTTATTTCTCGCACTTCTGCTGCTTCTTTGCCCCACCTCCATTCTACCCGACCAATCATCTATTTACTCTCTTCGTGTTTCCAGTCTTTTCTAAGAAGAAGAAGAAGAAGAGTTGGTTCTTATATGCCCCTTTTCCCTACCCGAAGGAGGCTCAAAGCAGCTTACAGTCCCCTTCCATTTCTTCTCCCCACAACAGACACCCTGTGGGGTGGGTGAGGCTGAGAGAGCCCCGATATCACTGCCCGGTCAGAACAGCTTTATCAGTGCCGTGGCGAGCCCAAGGTCACCCAGCTGGCTGCATGTGGGGGAACGCAGAATCGAACCCAGCATGCCATGCCAGATTAGAAGGCCGCACTCCCAACCACTACACCAAACTGGCTCTCTGCATTCCTTGATGTGTGGAAGAACCACTCTGAGCTGCAGGGTTCAGCAGTGGGACAGTAAGTAGAAAAGGGGGTGTTAAGAAGTAGAGCAGTTCTACATGCTGACTCATCCCTTTCCCCAAAGTCTCAGGCAAGGGACATTTGAGGCAATTGATAATTACATGGAAAGAAACATAACCTTTTAAACATTTGTCTCTCTGCTGATATCTAAATCGTAGTCATTTTTACAGTAAATGGATGTTTTGTGGACTGATTTGCTTTGTGGGCTAGGGATCAGGGTTCTGATATTTTTTTGTGATTCTGTTTCATGGCAGTTGATGTTTATGGGCTTTTGTGTATTTTCCTGTGCTTTAAGTCACCCTGAGAGCTTTCTGACTGAATAAACAACCGTCAAATGTGTCACCTCTAACAGAGTGCTTAGACTTAAGACATTGTCAAAGAAAAAATACATCCTCTGGATCATTGGAAGCCCTTCTTCTCTGTTCTTTCTCAGCCTTGGCTATCACAACCACTGCCACCGGCAGGATATTAACTGGGAGAGGCAGAAATTATGTCACACAATGAGTGATGCCACTTCCAGCCAAAAAATCAGAAGGGACATCATCACTTTGAAGTGCTGTTCTAGGACTCCAACAAATCTCTCTGGTTTTATAGCACTTCACATTGTGTGACAACTATGTTTTACATCATACCACTGCCTGGATTAGCTTGGAAGTGATGTCACTCATGGGGTGACACCATTACCCCCTCCCCATTTTCTCCTGCCATTCATTCAAGTAGTTGCAGGAGACCTCCCATTGGAAGTAGGTAAGTAGCATCCCTGCCTATCACCCTCTGTGACTCCAAGAGGTGATACCTGCCTCCCTTCCTGCCTTTCTTTATGGGGCAGCAGAAAGAGAGGTGCCTCTTTCCCTAGGCTGACAGCTGATTTTGATACTTGCTGCCAAGAGGGCATTGATCATCCATCCTTCTATCCATCCGTCATGCAAGGATCTCTCCTATCCAGATCTCTCCGACCCCCTTTTGTCTCTCACCTTCTCTCTCTTTTATCCATCACTTTCCAGCCACACCCACTTCCTGTCCTCTTTGCCTGGCCTTTGCTTTTTAATAGGCCTTTGCTGCCAAGCAGGTTCTCATTCCTAAGGAGGCCTCTATCCTGTTCACAGGCAACAAATACAGGTAATATTTGACCACCCATCACTCCCCCAGTAAAGCTATCATCTCCCCACACCAGTTTCTAATCTGTCTCCTCTTCTGTCACGGGGAGAGCACAGCCATGCTCAATCTATTCACATTCCGCCATCCCCACTCCTCAAATGTGATGCTATGTGCCATGTTTTAACATCAGCCTTGCTCAGTAAAACACATTCTGGCTAGCTGTTTACAATGCTGATCAAAAGCACAATTTTACATGGATACAGGTTCTGTACCAGTTAATAGTTATGATTCCTGGAAGAATCCCGAGAGCTGTCCATGGTGCTGAGAAATCTCTAAGGAAACTATGGATACTGAGACGAAGGCATTGCTAGGAAAGAGGGCTAGAAAAATCAGTGCTATGGATCCCCCCCCCATGTTGATGTTCATTTATTTTACAGATACAGAGTTATACTCTGGAATTCTTTCCTTTTTTAATGGCTGGTCTTTTAATGCATAAGCTTATTTACAGGCTCATGTTAACTACATTACATTTTCCAGAAGTTAATTTGATCTCTCCGTTTAAAAGAAGGAAAGAAACAAATAATCCATTTTCTCTCATGGTGATAAAATGGCTCATTAGGGGTTTGTAAATAGGGGGTAAAAAAAAATCCCAAACAGCAGCTTGAGAAGAACCGTCTCAGCTACGAACGGCTGAGCTGCAGAAAACAAAGCAGAGGTTGGGTTTGGGTGCCAGAATTTAAAAGGCATCTAAAGGCTGGGGGAAGGATTTATCTTCCTGAGGGTGCATATCTCCCCATCCGTTATGGTGTTGGGAATAGCATTAATTCCATGCAGCAAACAAAGGGCTTTGGCGAAAGGCTGGGAGCCATACCCTTCCCTATCTGTTATTGCTAACATTTTGAAATATATTCAAGCAACTGGATTCCTTATTCCATGTTCAGAAGCAGCTGACTGTTAATGATTACTCTAACACTGGGAGAGACAGTTGCTATGTATGGTTGTCTTCACCACACTTCTGCTCTTGAGATGTTAGGGATCAAAGACATTCTCTTCCTGTGTGCAAGGAGCACTTTACCAAATTTGTGGTGAACCCTAACAAATAGGACTGGCTCACGGAGCTTGTCCAGGCATGTTTTGGGCCTCAGAAATAAGCCAAGATTGCTCTGGCCAGTAGTCAATTTTTTTCCAAAGGGATATGGCTCTCACGGAGTTATACAATTAATGGCACAGAGGTCTGGGTCATCAACCTTTCTCCCACCCTGGAATTGCAAGAATAAAGGAATGTACAGTCTCTGGCATTTGACTTAAAAGCACATAATAATCGCCATTTTGCTTTAACATTTTCAGAATGGTCGGAGTTCCAGATTCCATTCTTTAAAAAAATAAAACCTGTCCAATCCTGAAGAGAGTCACACCCTTCTAATCACACTTACTTTAATGGACTTCGAAGGAAGTAATTCTGCATTGTCTGCCTCTCATTCTTTTTCTTATGCTGCTGTATGGTGAATTGTGTCTGCACATATCCTCTAATAACTCAGCAACAAAAAGTCAGTGGTCAAAGAAGGGTGTACATCTGCTTAAGAATGTGTTGTCAGTTGTTTATTTATTATTCTTTTTGGAAGGTAGGTACTGAGACCTGCTTGAAATAATCCACAGAGCAAAAAAAGAAATGCACCAAACTCGACAACCACACAATTGTCAGGGTTAAAACACATAATAAAAATAACATCCAGCTGTCTGAAATGATATCTGTAAAGCAGCTAGAAGTGGACCTTACAAATGGCTAAAAAAATGAGGGGAGCAATTCAATTAAATGGATGGGTAAGAGACATCTTTTGGACTGTCTTCCAAGTGAAGTAGGCATCAGGCCAGCCTCAAGGGGAAGGGCATTCCAAAGGCGATTGTTCTACAATATATTAACATAAAAGCTGAATAAGATGAAGGGTAATGAAAATCCTTGACAGGCGCCAGAAGACATTAGAATGTTTGCAGACAACTGACCGCTAATGTTGGCACTGACACCCAGGTCTGTATTTGGGTGCAGAGTTTTAATCAAAAGGAGTCTTTTAGCGATATTTGCATTAAATGATTTTTTTTCAGTCAGCCGCTCCTGGCTGATGCCCTATCAAATCATGCAAGGACATTGACAAATGGCACAAAAGGTGCCATGGGGGGGGGGCGGAACGTCTTAGAAATTATTGGATAACGGCATAAAATCCCATTTGGATGAAGATATGTGCATTGAGTGATGTAGCTGTTAAGAGTGGAAGACTAATCTGAAGAACTCATTTTGATTCCCTACTCCTTCCTATGCAGCCAGCTGAGTCAACCCACCTGGCTCACAGTTCTCTCAAGGCTGTTCGCACAGAGCAGTTCTCTCAGAGCTCTCTCGTGTCTGTTGTGGGGAGATTAAGGAAAGGGTGATTGTAATTCACTTTGGGACCCCTTTGGGTAGTGAAAAGCAGCGTACAAAAAATAGCTCTTCTCTTCAAATAGCAGGTGAGCTCCAGAGGTGACCTTCTGTGGTTCTTAGCCTGCTGTCCCCCTGTTGCTTCTGTAATGACAGCCCCTCAAATGTTGCCAAGTTAGTCTTGTATTGAAAATATCAAGAAAATCCAGTGGCACCTTCAAAGATATTCTTTATTGTTCTAGACCAGGGGTAGTCAAACTGTGGCCCTCCAGATGTCCATGGACTACAATTCCCAGAAGCCCCTGCCAGCATTTGCTGGCAGGGGCTCCTGGGAATTGTGGTCCATGGACATCTGGAGGGCCACAGTTTGACTACCCCTGTTCTAGAGCAAGGGCTTTCCAGGACATCCTTTACTGGCCCCGACCTGGTGGAACAAGCTCCTGGAAGAACTGAGGGCCCTGACAGAGCTCTCTGGGCTCCGCAGGGACTTTAAGATGGAGCTTTTCCACCAGACATTTGGCTGAGACTGGGATGTTGACTGGGGCAGTAAGATCAGTTCCCTCCCTCTCCTTGTGATTTGTACCCTCTCCCCCTTAGGCTAACATCACCTGGGGTCATCTGGAGAGACACAACAACTGTGGACAGGAGAATTGAGGGTCCGCAGAGGAAAGTAGATTGCTGACTTGCCGCCATACAATCTGTACTGTATATCTTATCAGGATTTTAATGTTGTTTTTATTGTAATGTAAGCCTCCATGAGCTGGTTGGGCCAAGAGTGGCGGTCTATAGGTAGGTAGGTAGGTAGGTAGGTAGGTAGGTACGTAGAATCATAGAATCATAGAAGCATAGAGTTGGAAGGGGCCATACAGGCCATCTAGTCCAAACCCCTGCTCTACGCAGGATCAGCCCAAAGCATCCTAAAGCATCCAAGAAAAGTGTGTATCCAACCTTTGCTTGAAGACTGCCAGTGAGGGGGAGCTCACCACCTCCTTAGGCAGCCTATTCCACTGCTGAACTACTCTGACTGTGAAAAAAAAAATTTCCCTGATATCTAGCCTATATCGTTGTACTTGTAGTTTAAATCCATTACTGCGTGTCCTCTCCTCTGCACAATGGGAACAGTATCCTGCCCTCCTCCAAGTGACAACCTTTCAAATACTTAAAGAGGGCTATCATGTCCCCTCTCAAACTCCTTTTCTCCAGGCTGAACATTCCCAAGTCCCTCAACCTATCTTCATAGGGCTTGGTAGGTTGATGACAGACAGACAGACAGACAGACAGACAGATCAACAGCAGGATTCAGATAACATTAACTGCTAGCTTCCATTGCCCATTGGGAAGAACACCTTCCTGTGATTCCTGTGTTCCAGAGAAAGTAGAGGAGATTAAATAGCAAAGGAGAAGAGTCCAGCAGCATCTTAAAGACTAGCACAATTTGTGGCAGGGGGTGAGCTTTCATGAGTCGCTGCTCATTTCCTCCGATGGAGTGAGAGGCTAAAAACAGAAGGGTTTGTTTTCAAGCACATTATTGGGAAACTAACCACCACAACTCCTCTTCGAGCTCAGTCATTTAGTCCTGGGGCTTGTAGAGCAGCACAACAGAAAATGATCACCTGCTGCAGTCTTTATTTGAAGCTCAGCGGGTGTTCATTACTCTTTAGAATGTGCAATTGCACATATGCATAGCACACGGGTAGCTGTTGACAAGCGCCAGCGCTGGGTAGTCACCACGGCTATTGTGTCATTTTGGAAAAAGTATTGATACGGTGAGAAATCAATGAAGAATCACACAAATGAAATGAAAAGTTTTCATGCCAAAGTTGTCTTCCCACTTGCCAGTGTCTCTGCTGTGATAGAATGTGGTCAGAAAAAAACAGTTGGGTTCGCTTATTTGTCAAGAACTGCCCTGTAAGGCTGCCAACTCCAGGCTGGGAAATACCTGGAGATTTTGGTGGCGGAGCCTGGAGAAGCTGGGGTTTGGAGATAGGAGGAGAGGGACTTCAATGGGGTGCAATGCCACAGAGCCTGCCTTCCAAAATATCCATTTTCTCCAGGGGAACTGATCTCTGTTGCCTGTGATCTCAGGAGACCTCCAGCCGCCCCCAGGAGGATGGCAGCCCTAAGAACCAGGATCTGGGGCCGGAGTTGTTTCATGGTTTTACTGTTCCCAGCATTTCTCTTTGGATTTCATTCCATTCCTCTTTCATTCCAGGTTAACTGGGAGAATTTCTAAAATTAATTCTGGGATTGAAGCATGCATACTGCATCACTTTCTTTGCATCTCCCCTACATGCCACATTATAAACCTCTACCCCCCCACCCAGGAAAGCTACCCTACTCCAAATATTTCACAGGGCCTTTAAAACAGAGCTGTTCTGTCAGACATCAAAATCCCAGGTGACCTCCCTGTCCCTATTCCGGCCTATAGCCATCATTCAGTTTCCATATTTTTCAACCCTGTTGAGGAATTGACACAGGCATCGTCCCCACCTCCCTCTCCAGTTTTATTGTGGCATTTGCATTGGGCAGATAGCAACTATTGCTGTATTTTTAGGAGTATTTTTAATTGTAAGGTATCAGTAGGATTTTATTGTAATTTTATTTAAAATTGGATTGTGTGTTTTTAACTCAGTTTGAGCTGCTGGGGAAGGGTGGGATGAAATACAAAAAAAATAAAACCAACAGACAAACATAAGATTGCATCAAGATTCCTTTCATGCAGTTTTTATGGAGTCTCAAAGTGGTTTAGAGTCATCTTCCCTTCCTCTCCCCACGACAGACACCCTGCGAGTTAAGAGGAGTTGAGAGAAACTGCTTTGTGAGAACAGCTCTGACAGGCCTGTGACTAGCCCAAGGTCACCCAGCTGGCTGCATGTGGAGGAGGAGTGGGGAATCAAACCTCCAGATTAAAGGCTGCCACTCTTAACACCGCTACAAGACAGATCAAAACAGAGCTGGTTGCAGGTTCTCCTAGAACAAACAGGACTCAAAAAAACAGGAACTTCTGCTTAACACCCCTCTGAATCCCGTGACCTCTCCTAGGACAAAGTAGAAAGGCTTCTACTGAATAAGACTGGGCAGCTATTGTGTTTAGAGGAGGGTGTTTTTTTTAATGGGATGAAATCTTATGCACCTGAAAATAACTTTCAATCAACACCTTTACAGTGCTGGCTCCCTGTCAGACTCAGTGGAGACACCTGGCAGGAAACGGAACAGAAGATTCTGCTCTAAGTGAGAGACTCAAAGGAAATGCCACATAAACACATCAGCAAACAGGCAAACAAAAAAAAGGGGTTTTGAAAGATGGGCTTGTATTCTGCCATGTATTTTTGATAAATAATAAAAAAACCTTTCTGTCATTATTGGTGGTGTTGGGGTCTTCTATTTCCCCCCTCTCATACCACAACCTCTAAGTTTACCCCTTGTACTGTTCATGGGGATCCACTGAGCTCCAGAAGCAAAATTTCTGCAAGGTTCAGTAAACTGTAGTAGGAAGGGCAGATGGAAACCCCTCTTCATGAACGCTGTTCCATTTGCAGATAGAATACGGTACAAGCAGCAGAGGTTGTCTAGCTAGAGGTAGGATAGACTATAACTTGTTGTTGGTAAATGCCTGACTGAATAACAAAAAGGTTGGAAAAACTGACGTGATGTAGTGGTCAGAGTGTAGGGAAAGGTTTGAGAAGACCTGGATTCACCCTCCGATTCCATCATACTGGTCATTTGCTGACTGTGGACCTATTGCTGTCTCTCAGCACAAGCCACCTCAGAGGGTTACTGCAACAACTTGGAATCCAAATAAGATTTATTTTTATTTATTTTCCAATTTTTAGACCACCACTCCCGGAACAACCGGCTCGTGGCAGTTGACATAAATCTAAAAAACCCATAAAACATCCAAATGACCATTTATGCACTAGGAACTTCACTGTCCCAGCTCTCATGCAGGAGCACAAATCAGGGGTGGATAAGGTGCACCAGGCCAAATGCTCCCCCATGTGGGTGCAGGAAGAGGTGGGACAACCTGCCATGACTGAAACTCTAGCCTGCAGCCCGGCATGAAACTGCCAGTGCATAAATGGTCAATAAAACCCCAAGATGGTTGTAAAAACACAACAGCAGCAAAACCCACTAGACCGATCCCACCCCCAACCACCATAACCAACAGTCTCTAGTCCTCCAGAGTACAGCTATAGGGTATGTCCCGGCGGCTCTCCCATGCCTACCCAGGAAGGGAGCAGTTCTTCCTAGCCCGGCCTCAACCGAATACCTGGTGGAAGAGCTCTGACTTACAGGCCCTGCAGAACATAGGAAGCTTTGTCAAGCCCCTTGATAGCCAGTTTGGTGTAGTGGTTAGGAGCGCGGACTTCTAATCTGGCATGCCAGGTTCGATTCTGCACTCCCCCACATGCAGCCAGCTAGGTGACCTTGGGCTTGCCACGGCACTGATAAAACTGTTCTGACCGAGCAGTGATATCAGGGCTCTCTCAGCCTCACCCACCTCACAGGGTGTCTGTTGTGGGGAGAGGAATGGGAAGGCAACTGTAAGCCGCTTTGAGCCTCCTTCAGGTAGGGGAAAGCGGCATATAAGAACCAACTCTTCTTCTTCTTCTGTTGGAATTACTTTTTTTAAAAATGTAAATGCAGACAGCCAGACTGAAAGCAATATTGTTTAGGTTTTTCAATGAAATCTTGAAATTTGGCTGTGTTGGTGCCTTTGTTGAATCTGGATAAAATAGACATAGAAATCATAGCTTAAAAAAAAATTGCTCAGTTTGTATGGTCTAGGGGTATATGCTTGAAAGATTATCATTTAATTATATATTGGAATTTCAAAAAGGATTGCCATGGGATTGAATTTATTATATAAGAAAATCATACGGGAGAAAATTTCCATTTAAAACATTCTGTTTATATCTGTTTGTCAACTCCTACGGGAGAGAATGGCAGATTTCCTGGAGCAGATACTTTTTCACTAAATGGCACAAAAATTGTTTCCAGGAAATCAACTCCTCCTTCTTTAGTAAATACCCCCACCTCAAGTTTTAAGTAAATTGGATAAAGGGGGTGGATCGTACGTCCTGAAGATCATGGCCTTGGCAGCCTATCTCTCCATTGTTCTCAAAAGTTAAAAAGGCAAGGACATGAAAAGTTTTCTGGAACTGCTGTTTTTGTTTTTTGTTTTTTAACAAATGGCACAGAAATGCCCATGAATCAAATCCTGCCTCTCTACTAAAGGACTCCCCCCCCCCCCCAAGTTTTGAGTGAATTAGACAAAGGAGTTTGGTTTTACAGATCCCTGACGAAGGTATCCTCAGCACTGGGGCAAAACAGATTTCTGGAGCAACTATTTTTAACTAAATATAATCCCTCCCCCCCAAAAAACACAACACACAAACAACAGTTGAAATAAGAACATATTAATAACATCATAGCCACATCCCCTCCCCAGAAAACCCTTCCTTGTTAACCTCCCCCACCCAGACAAAGGAAAGGCTAACACCGCTAAAAATCAAAATCATATCAATCCATTCTGTTGTCCAGGTGAAGGTCCAGTCCAGGATCACAGTGTTGGGATGCCAGCCTCCAGATGTGACCTGGAGATCCCCTGGAAAGAGATCCCCTGCTCATCTCCAAACGACAGAAAAAGAATGCTTTGGAAGCTGGACTTTAAGGCATTATACCTAATTGAGATCTCTGTCCTCCCCAGGCTCCACTCCCAGTCTGGAGCTACCCCCCCCCCCCGAAGCTACCCGACCCCCACCTATACCACACTGGTGGTTAAGGAGAACTTGGCAGCCATAGTAAACGGTTCAGGTAACCTTTTACTTCAAGTAAGGTCTAGGCAGGGGCTCCCAATCAATCCTTGGCTTTTTGGCAATCAGAAGCATACAAGAAGCAACGTGGACAGGGATTGTTGCACAGGAAAGCATAACTGGCTAAGGGGGGTCCAGTTAATTTCTTTCTGCAATCAAGTTCAAAAAAACTATTAAGACGTTTTCACTGTTTCAGATATTGCCTGCCTGATCTGATGACAGGAAAGCCGGATAATTTTGGGGACAACAATATTCACAATATTCAATTGCACACCCCAATGAAGTCTATCATATACCTGTGATCAGAGACTATTGCAGTCTGGAGCAATGGAAAGAAATCGGCATTGCCCTCCCTAAATAATGACCTTGCTTAGAAACAGACTTTTGGGTTTTTTTCTCGGCAGCCCTTGTTTCTATTCTTCTATTTGTAAAGCAAGCTCAAAGAAAAATCCATACCCTTCCATCACACCATAACACTTAAACTCTTGCACTGAAGGTCAAAGCAAATCCCTGCATACTAGTTCAGTCCTCAAAAATCTGGGATAAGTCGGGCTGAAGTGGCACTTCATCCTCCAATCAGCACAGAAATAATTTTTCACCTTCAATGCACTACTGCCTTGGTGTTGGGACTTGTGGACTAGACTCAGTTCTAGGTCCACCCAGAAGATTAGAGCTGCAGAATAACAGTGTTCTGACAGTATGCAGTTATTAGTTACCTTTGTGGATGAGGCACATATCCAGACTCACAACACTATGAGATTTAAAAGAGAGAATATATCTCTATTGGAAAGATTATTTACAGAAATATAGATTATATTCATCTGCTTCAGTCTCCTTACTGGAGCAGAGTACAAAAGGTTAAAAGATTGTTACAAAGAAAATATATTGCAAGCCCCTATGGCTGGCTCAAGCGGACTACATGCCTACGCATCTGAGGATGGAGAGAACAGAGAGCGTAATGGAGTCTGCTCCTTGCTTCAGCAAAACTCACACACTGATGTTCTTCCTGAAGAAAGATGAGGAGGGAAGGAGCCCCCAGGACATGTGCTCAGGGTTTTTCCACTGCAACCTCACCTGTGACCACTTGGTGCACTAATGAGCAAACAAGTACAGCTCAGCTGCCTAAACTGCCTGACAACAGTCCTTCAAGGCGGACTTTACCTAATTATTTGCTGACTGTAGTTCCAACACAATGTGTCCTTGCTATTTGGGGACAACAAAAAAAAAGCCTGCAGCTGCTTGACAGCTGTTTCTCCCAGGATTCTGACATCAGGAAATCACATGCTAGCTAACTCAGCATGCCATGTTGACAAGAGTACATTGGGACAAGTGGTCTGAGTAGGTATGTGACTCTGAAGGAATAGAGATGAATAAAAGTCTAAGATATTTTTGAGATCGGCATTTCCAGGAGTTTACTGGAAAAGATTTCTATCAGATCTATCGAAGGAGATATCACTATGCTACTCCAACAACATGAGCAGGGAAACTAACCCATTTCTGCATTGACTCTCACTCAACCCTCATTCTCCAAAGACAGAGCATGTAAGGCTAACCCCGCCTTTCTCAACCTTTTTACTGTAGAGAAACCACAGAAGTGGCATGATCCATGCAGAATATGGTTAGGAAGCATTGCTGTGTATTCTCCAACTGGGGGGGGGGGGAGGCTTCCCTTCCCACACTTTCTAGACCCATCAGGGGGCAGGTTGACATGATCATCTATGGTCATATCACCTGATCAATATTTAACACATTTTAAGTATATATATATTAAATATATATATATACATATACAGTGACGGTGGGCTCTGGCGGCCGCGCATGTTGTGGAGCGATCTCCATTGGGTGCGGGCGGGGTGGGCCGTGGCCTACAGCGATAGCGCCATTTAAGGAGGCAGCCGTGGGTGGTGTCAGGCCACTGCGCGGCTCGCAGTTGTCCCCTTTTCACCAGGGCGGGAATCCGCGGGGCCAATCGGCAGGCACTTTGCGTCTGCCGATTGGCCCCGCCGATGGTCTGTCCAGAGGAAGGGGCCAATCGGCACCCTTCCTCATCCCGGACAGAGCCCGCCCTAACTCCTCCCCCTAAGCCCTTACAGCTTTATTTAGTCTGCAGCGCCCGCGGCGCCGTGGGCTGTGTTAAGATAACATTAATTAACTTCCACCCATTTAGGAAACACTTCCAGGCCATGAATGGAACCTGGTAGCAACAAGAACAGCACGGGGATATCTGCCAGTGTACTGGAGCACAGTTCATTTTACAAACTGCTAGTTTTGTCTAGCTTTGGGGAAACTGCACTGATTCTGAGGCCCTGTTCTTTAGTATACATAGCATTTTTCTTTTATTTATCTGTAATAATATTTATATACCACCTCTCCTGGTGTATACCTGCTTGTTGAGGTTAAGCCACCTCTGTTCTCTGTTCTTCCTTTACATCCTGCTTTATGATGTATTACATTCTCCTCTTTGTCCTTTCTTTGTCACTGCCAGGGCACTTCCTCCAGGACCCAGGGGAACTTGCAAGTGTAATGGTAGCAGCATGTGAGACTTGATTATAACTCGAATCCTGCTGTTAAGTTAATCAGGTTTTCCAGGAGTTTTCAGGACTCTTCTTTTATTTAAAAAAAAGTGAATGTGTTATATATATTTGGCATCTGTTGTGTGAAATATTTTTTACTGCTGTTCCATATATTCACCTCTACTATGATTTTGAATTTTCTTTCCGAAAACTGCTACCAAGGTGTGTGTCTTTTGATCTGTCAAAACAAGGAGACATAGTTTCCAATTTGCACTCCACCATGAATCAGGCAGATGCAAAAACTCAGTTTCGTCCCCCATTTTCAATCCAGATTTCTGTAGGGGATGCCAGGCTGGTAGGGTTACTCACCATCCAGTCATGTGTTGGCTGACCTAGCATTTAACAACCAATCCAATGGTTTGCTAATAGGACACCCAGAGCTCTAGTTTAAAAGAAGTTTAAAAGAGGAAAGAACTCTTAAATGGGCTGTCCCAAGAACACTTTCCTGGCAGGAAGTCCCAGTGAGTAGATTTCAGTATGGACCACTAATAATCCTCAGAGGCAGGTGCAGGGTCATAGCCAGCCAACCATTCTCACCATGAGAAATGAACAGAAGACCAGACTTAATGGAAGTCTTTAGAATCCTTTCACCAAGTTTCCATATGTATTTCAGTATCAGTCAACAGATGGTATCAAAAAAGAATCGGATCGTCACTTAACATGTAGGTGAAAACATCAAAAACACAGGTTTATTTTTAAGAAAATATTTTTAAATGTCAAATTACTTTATGTGTCAAATTAAGAATCTTGATGAGACAAAAGTGTTGGTTTTCCAAGTTTTGCAATTATCTGTGAAATAATGGAGATTTAGCAATTCGACTATGGAGAAATAACCAAATAAATAAGGTTTGAAATTTTGTCTTGACTCAGGAGATATCTTGTGGGGAGCAGAGCTTGGGAGAGAGCAGAGGAGTAGAATTCAGAGAGGGCATCCAACCATCAATATTTTTTATACAACAGAAATATTAATTTTCTAAAAATACACTTTTATTTTTTCATCAGGCTCCAATTCCAGCAGGATGCAATAAAATCTTTGCACAAAGGAAACAGAATGATTTTCCTTGGATTGTGTCACCTGTGTTCTTATCAAACAGGTGTTTTGATAAGAAGCTGGGATGAAAAGCTGGGCTCAGCTACCTAATGTGACTGCCTAGCAGATTTTTTAAAACAAAATAGCAGCCCCAAAATTAGGCCTTTTTTTTTTTACTTTTAAAATTGACATATGTTTCTTTCTTTCTTTCTTTCTTTCTTTCTTTCTTTCTTTCTTTCTTTCTTTCTTTCTTTCTTTCTTTCTTTCTTTCTCTCTCTCTCTCTCTCTCTCTCTTAGCCCTTTCTCTGGATTCAAAGCCCATGACAACTAGAGGAGCTATCTCCTTTGAAGGCATAAATCAGAAGCTTTGATTTCAGGTCACTCCCCATGTGTCTGCCTTTAAAGTTCATCAAAATTAACATTCAGTGATTATTTCTTTTTTGCCATTTTGATGGTTGGAAAAATCATTAGGCCGGGATAATACTGCAAATAAACCTTGTAGCCCCGTTAAATCATTTAATGCTGCATTGTTCTGTAATGAGAGTGACATTTCATTATTTCTGTAACATCAAATGCCTTTCTTCCCAGTTGTGTGTGTGTGTGTGTGTGTGTGTTGGGAGGGAGCTTGATAATGGTGACAGAATGTGATTAAACTAAATTGGACAGGAGGAGGCGGGAAAACCACATCAGGAAAAGAAAAGAAAAGACTCTGGCAAAATTAGAAACGGTATGGTAGTAACAGTCCCATGAAAGAAATATTGGTTTTGAGCATTTATGACACATTCCTCCAAAGCTGTTGTACTTGTGTATGAATGGATAGAACATATATTGAGAATGGAACACCTGGATGGATATCCCATTCAGTTCTCATGGAAGGAGAAACTTTTTCAAAGCAATAGAAGAAATAATTCCACCTGATATGGGTGAGGGGATATAACAAAAATAAACTGTGCTTGACTTTGAAAACAACTTCTACAGTGTCCTCTGAACTTAAGCATGTGAGCCTGAAAATTAAAGCTTTGGGACTTTTAAAGAGCAAGGAGGCATAATTTGAGAGGGGAAAAACTGAAGACCAGGATCTTATCTGCACTAAGCTGTTTATCCTCTATCAACTCGATTTTAAAAGACAATCTGCACCTGATCCGATTTCCAGTCTGATGTCAATCGGGTTTATTATTCCATCTGCAACGTCCCGGCTCCACTCTAGAGTCACACCACCTTTTCCCTGGGATATCTGAGATTGGATATCATCTGCTTATTTGGAGAAAAGCAGTCCAAAAGCTCACTGTTCCATGTGCAGATGTTTGCCTTTTCAGATTTTCTTTCCCCTGCTCTTCTTCTAGCCTTCGTTGTTCTCCCTGAGGCTGCCATCTTGTGGTCCTTTGGCAATTCCCCGCTCTCCTACTTGCTCTGGCTGAAGTAGTAGTAGTAGTAGTAGTAGTAGTAGTAGTAGTAGTAGTAGTAGTAGTAGTAGTAGTAGTAGTAGTAGTGGTAGTTCTTATATGTCGAATTTCTCTACCCAAAGGAGTCTCAAAGTGGCTTACAGTCACCTTCCCTTTCCACTCCCCACAACAGACACCCTGTGAGGTGGGTGAGTCTGAGAGACCCCTGATATCACTGCTCAGTCAGAACAGCTTTATCAGCACCATGGGGAGCCCAAGGTCACCCAGCTGGCTGCATGTGGGGGAGTGCAGAATCGAATCCGGCAGGCCAGATTAGAAGTCCGCACTCCTAACCACTACACCAAAACTGGCTCTCCTAACCACTACACCAAACTGAACTAGTTGGGAAAACAAAAGGCAAAAAGAAAACACTTGTGCTCCTTCAGCACTTTCCCTTTGCCTGGCTTGTTCTGGCTGTAGAGCCATCACGGGACTAAAGGTAGAAAATAAAGCCCTCTAAAGCTGGATAGAGCTTCACACAATCCCCACCCCCATCTGCACTCTAGCTTTCGAGCTGGCTGGGAAGGGAGGTAAAAGTAAAAGTCACCCTCAGGTGCTGGCATGTCCCCCCCCCCTTTTAATCAAGCTGAAAGGAGTGGGGAGATTTACAATTGGAATGATTCAAGTATAGAAGACAGCATCTCGGTGAAATCTGTTTCGAATCAGGAAAAATGGAAGTTGCAGATCATTTGCATGATCCAGGTTTAGATCGATCAGAATTCAGCAGGATCAAAAGTGTGGGGGGGGGATGCGAGTGCAGATTAGGGTTGTGTGGGGCGGTGTCCGAATCAGCCATTCCAGGCCACCACAGCCAGCACCGCGCTGCAAGGGTGGAGGGGTGTGGCGCTGGCTGCAGCAGCTTGGAATGGCCGATTTGGACACCACCGCGCACAACCCTAGTGCAGATAGTATCCAGGATCTGGAGAGCCTTTTTTAATTATCACAGTTCCACTTAAAATGCATAATGCCCATGTATTTTGAAAATATTTTGACCCTACCTTTCTATCAGGACAATCAAGACAGTACATATTACTAATATGAAGCAACAAAGATGAAGCAATTTTGCCCAAAATAAACTGGTGTACACCCATCAGCATCCACAGTTTAGTGGAAAACTAGCTTGGTGTAGCAGTTATGAGCAGCCACCTCTAATCTGGAAAGCTGGGATTGATTTCTGCTGGATGACTTTGGGCTAACCACAGTCTTAGAGCTGTTCTCACAGAGCAGCTCTGTCAGCATTCTCTCAGCCTGATCGACTTCACAGGGTGTCTGTTGTGAGGAGAGGAAATGAAGGCTATTGAAAACCACTTTGAGACTCCTTTGGGGAGAGAAAACTGGGGTATAAAAACTAATTCCTCTCTTTCTTCTCCCTCCTCCAATTTCAGCCCACAGAGTACCTTGAAAAGTTGTTCATGGGAGGTCAGAAGTCCTTCAGGAAAGTGGGATATAGTCTGCAGTGGAAGATGGGAACTGGAAGAATTTCTTGCCCTCCTCTTCCACAAATGGGATATGGGAGCCGGCATGGTGTTGTGGTTAAAGTGTCCTATTAGGCTCTGGGAAACCCAGGTTCAAATCCCTACTCTACTACAGAAGATAACTGGATGACCTTGGACAGTCATATGCTTTCAGCCTATCTTATCTCACAGGGTTGTTGTAAGGATATAAGGCAGAAGAGGGAAACAATGGAAACCATTTTTGGGTCTCCATTACAAAGGGAAGTGGGCTATGTAAAAAAGCAAATCAGTGATAAATAAATGAATAATGGACTTGCCCTTCCACTGTCAGAACTACATGGTTGGATCCATGCCACCACAACTGACTGTTCCAAAAGCAGTGTTCTAAATTGACAGTTCTAAAAATAGCACAGTACTACATCCACTAAAATGAGCATTTCCCCTAGATTGATGGCAATAATGACTTTAAGAAACAATTACCCTCCCACCCAAAAAAAACCCATACAATTACATAAAGCCTGTCATTACATTTGACCGAGACGTCAAGGTCCTTCCTCATGGCCAAGAAGCCTGCCATTTGGCACCCCCCGTGGGCCTGTACTGTTCCAGTAGCAAAGCAGGAATATGCACGTATGCTTGTGAAATGCAATCAGCGTTTATGAATCTTCCATATTTAACGATGTACATTCTATCAATCTTTACACTCTTTTGCATTTTAAAAGCTGTTTGGGTGTTATAGCTATGCAGCAAAGTTGATCCATACCACTAATTCACAATTATGTGTTCTCCATGGAGAACTTGATGTTCTCTTCTCATTGGTCAATACAATAGGCCTTGAGTGCTTGCACTCGAAAGCTCACACCTTGAATAAATCTTTTTGGGTCTTAAAGGTGCTACTGGACTCTGATTTTATTGAGCAGCTGTACAAGACTCTGAACACTGGATTGTGGAAGGTCAATGGATCATTTATACACACCCTGAGAAAAGAGTCACCTGATGCAATCCTGAGCAGTGTTACTCCAGTCTAAATCCAGCAGGGTAGAAGCCTCTTTGACCTCTCCCAGGAGGCTGTTCCTGGAGCATGGGGCAAGGAAGTTACTTACAGTAGACCCTGTTGGGAAGTGCAAAGCTAGCATACAGAAAGATGCAAGGAGTAGGAATGCCATTCCCCAGGTGGGACCTGTGGATCCTCTAGAATTACAGCTCATCTCCAGACTAAAGAATTCTGGTCCCCTGGAGAAAATGGCTGCTTTGGAGGGTGGACTCAATACTATAATCCACTGAGGTCCTTCCCAGCCCTAAACCCCTCCTACTTCTAGCTCCACCCATGAAGTCTTGAGGTGTTTTCCAAATCGGATCTGACAAGTGGCAACCCTGACAGGGGGAGATGCCTTTCAAACAGGTGGGCCCCAGGTAATGGAAGGATTTAAAGATAGCACCAGCACTTTCCATTAGACCCAGACACTGATCAAAACCTCAAAATAGCTAAGGCTCCCAGCTCTGACTGGTTGGAGCAAGATTCCAGCCCCTTCTTCTCTAAATTCTGTAATTCTGACTCCGCACCACAATCTTGTCTTAACTTGATAATTATTCCTATTCGCAAAAAGATGATTATTCTCTTCCTGACAAGTGTCTCGTCTAGGTAAGCTATTTATCTCTTACCTGCTCACGAAATAATAAACTTGGTTGTCAGATAATTAAGTTGTTATGCCCTTTTAAATTGGTTTCAAAAGGCAAGCCTCGACTTTAGCTCATTGTGCAGTTCTTGCTCATTTAGCCCTAAAATATATTAAACCATCTGGAGAAAAACGTTATGTGACTTTTAGCAATTTAAAAGGAGCCTTTGCTTATGTCCCCTGTGCGAGATTGTGGGGGAAATTAGCAATGACCTCTGGGCCATCAACCTCTTTGACTATTTCACAAACTACATCAAATTAATATTGCACAGGTGAGATAATTAAGTCCTTATGCCCTCGTAGATCGGTTTCAAAAGGCAAACCTCTACTTTAGATCATTGGGTGATTCTCACCCATTTAACTGAAAAATATACTAAACTAGCGATCCCCAACCTGTGGGCTGTGGACCACATGTGGTCAGTAGACTAACTGGAGGTGGGCCGTGAAGGACGCCTTCTCCCCCCCCCCCCGGCCCTTTATTTCATCCATGATCCGGCAGGCGCACATGGGACTATCTCATTGCAGAGAAACAAGCTCAGGGTTCCCATTGATTTGTCATTGTCATGAGTTAAAATTTCCATGAAAATAAAATGTTCCTTATGTTCATTGTTGTGGCGTGTCTGTATCTTATTTTGAAGGGATGTTTAAACATTACCATAGCGATCAGAGAGCGTTCGGGCAGTGGTTGAGAGTAGAGGAGTAAACTACCCCCCCCCCCACCGGGCCTCAGTAAAATTGTCAAGCATTGAGTGGTCCCCGGTGACAAAAAGGTTGGGGACCACTGTACTAAACCATCGGGAGGTAAACTTGATGTAGTTTTTAGCTATTTAAAAGGGGCCTTTGATTGTCTCCCCCATGCTTGATTCTGGGGGTAATTTGTAATGACCTCTGGACCATCCGCTTCTTTGGTTAATCCACAATTTGTATCGTATTATTAAAATATTGTACAGGTGAGATGTGGAAATAGTGGTTAATCGACTAAAGAGATTAAAGTAAATAGAGGTGTTTGACATAGTTACCTTTTTACTCCCTTTCTCTTGAATTTCTTTGTAAATGACATTCATAGTCACCTTTCTCATAATTTTTTTCCCATCCATCTCACCTAACCCAAAGACTTCCTTCAAATTTGTTTTATGCTAATTATGCTGTGTTGATATCTCAGTCTTGGGTTGGTTTAAGATACTTACTGAATGCTTTTGCATTTTATTGCTCCTTGAGTTTTTCAATATAGATCAAGCTTTCTCAACCAGAGTTTTCTGAAACCCTGGGGTTTCTTGACGGCCCTGGAAG